>NC_081171.1:3741394-4038894 GCF_012432095.1 Onychostoma macrolepis
ATCTTGATTATGCACCACTAAAATAGGTTCTGTACAACCACACGTATGAGATACAGATGGTTATCAAGAAGGAGATGTGAAGACACCAACAAGCAAATGCAGTTTAATGTATGTGTGGGTTGTAGGACGGCAAGTCATAATTTTGTGTCCTAAATTTATTATACAGCATGTGTGTATATTTTGGGGTCAATAAGGTTATTTGATCTTTTGATAAAATTGATAATTTTATTCAGCAAAGGCACAAAAAGATTTATTTTTCAAATGAATGCTGTCCTATTGAACTTCCAAAGAAAATCAAAGAAATCCTGAAAAAGAAATAAATATATATATATATATATATATATATATATATATATATAATTTACAGCATACATTTTCTACAGGAACAAGATTCTCCATAGCTGAAGAAATACTAGACGTACAATGCAAAATGAGTGGTTGTGCGGATGCCCCATATAAAGTGCACAGCAGTTAGCAGAAGATGTTCTTTACCCATGACCGTGATTTTTTACCTTCAGCTTCAGCTAAACTTTTACCCATAAGAGTGTCTGACACGCTTCTGAACCTGAGGTAAAGTAAGTGAAAAGTCGAGAGCCTTTCTGTTTCTTCATACTTTTAAAGATATAACCAACCCAGACTAAATCCCTAAAATTTCAAACCAAGCAGGTAATGATTATTCACAGTAATTGCATAAACTGTTGGTCAGAAAGTGTATTGATGTACCTGTGTACCATGTTAATGCCCTCTAGGTAAGCAAGAGCTTTACTGATCTGAAGACTGTACAGGATCAGCGTGACAGTGGTTAATTTGAGCTTGTTCTCCTCCAGGTAATTTCCTAGCTGAAGAAAAACAGAGAAACCGGGATGATAATATAGTCTGATTTACAATATTGCATAATGTACTAATATGAGTCGGATTTACCCCTTACTGTGACATAGGCAAGAGTGATTGTTAAAGGAATAGTTCATCTAAAAATGATAATTAGCTAATAATGTACTCATCCTCGGGCCAGCCAAGATGTAAACGAGTTTGTTTCTTCATCATATTTGAAGAAATGTAGCATTGCATCACTTTGGATCCTCTGCAGTGAATGGGTGCCGTCAGAATGAGAGTCCAAACAGCTGATAAAAACATCACAAGTAACCACAGTCTATCAGTTAACATCTTAAGAAGCCAAAAGCTGCATTTTTGTAAGAAATAAATCCATCATTACTTAATTTAACTTTAAAGTGATGCTTCAGTCTAAAATACTAGTCCTCTATCCATAATATTGCTTTCTTTAGTAAAAAAAGTAATCTGGTCTGAATCAAGAAAGAAACGTGCATAGATCAAGCGTCGTTTATACGCTAAAACAGATCAAAGCAAATATGTGGGTAAATTTTGATGTGAGAGGACAACAGGAGATGAACTTTCACTGGAGGAAGCGTTATTATGGGTTACAGACTAATATGTCGGAAGTGGTGGCTTGATGTTAAAAACCTTAATGATGGATTTGTTTCTTACAAACATGCAGCATTTTGCTTCACAAGATGTTAACTGATGGACTGGAGTGGTGTGGATTACTTGTGGATTATTGTGATGTTTTTATCAGCTGTCTGGACTCTCATTCTGACGGCACCCATTCACTGCTGAGGATCCATTGGTGAGCAAGTGATTGAATGCTACATTTCTCCAAATCTGATGAAGAAACCAACTCATCTGCATCTGGGATTGCCTGAGGGTGAGTCCTTCAATAGTCCAAAAAAAAAACTATTCTTAATTCTTGAGTAGTTTTGCCTGATTTTCCTTTCGCCCAATTTTCTTGGATACGAGCAAACCAAGACAAGCTTGAAATCATTCAAACAAAAGAATCTCACCTCTCCACACTGGTAAAGCTCCATGACAATCCACACAGGATCTTCCTCGATAATTCCTACAAGTCTCACAATGTGCGGATGGTCCAGTTTCTTCATGATCACTGCATGAAAACAATGATTTTGATCATTCTATTCAGGCATGTATTGGATTCCACAGGCGGAAGATGAATCATCTTACAAGCTTCAGTCATGAACTTCTCCTTCACATCAGCTGAGCAGTCCTTGCATGTCTTTACAGCCACATTCACTCGCTCGCCTGTCTGGAAGAAGACACAAGATTCATGAGGTTTCTGTCCTGAAAGCTGAGCTTGAATATGTTTCTAGTGATTTCTACTAAATCCTTGTGATCCGTTTCGCTGAATATTTGGGCCTGTAGGTGTGTAACTGATGCACTAACCTTGCTTTTATAGATCCCATCATGCACCTCACCAAAGAAACCTTCACCCAGAATCCGGCCTAGGACAATGTCGTTTCGTGAGATGCTGAATTTACTGGCTGGAAAACAAGTGTTTGAGATAAAAAAGACAAATAAATTGGTAAATGACAATTAATCTGTCTCATAAAATATTATTTGGTTCTTACTTGGAACTGGTGTATCTTCTGGTATCTCTGCATAAATATCTGAATCTGTGGGAAAAAACATAGTGGAATAACATTATATTGATTAACCCATCTTCTATAAAAATTGTGTATATTACAAGCAGTATTTTTGCAATATATATTTTACTTTACATACTTTTGCTTTCCCTGTCAGATCTGGTGTTTTCCATACTGTTTTGCAATACAAGATCAGACAGAGTCAATAAGACAGAACCATGTTTATATGTGTGTGTGTGTGTTTATAAGTTATAATCATATATTATATTTATTAAAAAACGATACACAAAATTATATTAAAAAAATACAAAAAATTATAACTTTTATTTATTTATTTATTAAATTACGTAAATACAGAATACTTGTTTTTCGTCAAATCAGCATATTAGAATGATTTCTGAAGGATCATGTGACACTGAAGACTGGAGTAACGATGCTGAAAATTCAGCTTTGATCACAAGAATAATTTACATTTTAACACATTAAATTTGAAAATTGGAATTTTAAATTGGAAATATATACAGTATATGGTCCGTGTATGTTGCGTTCATTCGTTTTTGATTTAATATTGAAAACAGAAACATGAGAAAACGGCACTATTTGAATTTTTCGTTTTTACATCCAGGGGTAGAAAATGGATAAACAGCTTGAATGTTCGATTTCCACGTGTGGGAGGGAATTAAACGCCCCTTTTCACTGATTGGTCAAGCAAAAATGAAATAGTGGCGTCATCATGTCATCAACAGAATAAGAGTTCTCCGTTGGGGATTCTCTATGGCAAATATTAGATGCTTATGCAGAAATATGTATGCACCTCGGATCTGCAGCCACATTACCCTTTTAGTCTATTTCTTTGGCGCACCGCACATTTTATTTAGCTGTCCAGTTAGATGCACTGGACAACACGGGGCGAATGCATTATAGTGAAGCACAGACCAGTATTGATTTTAGTGTGAATACGCAGCAGTCGTAACTTTTATTTTAGACAGTACAGTTTCATTAATAATGAGAATAAATTGATTTAATTGTAGACACAAAACAGTGTGTTTTATTTGACTTAAAACACAGGCGTTTCATTCTTGAATGAATCCGAGTCTTTGAATGAATCGTTTGAGTGAGTGGTTCAATGACCCATTTACTTTGCTCCTGAACAAATCAGCATTTTGAAGGAATCGGTTGAATTAATGACTCTATGACTCATTTATCAACACAATGACTTGTCGCCACCTACTGTCGATCTAACCTTCATAATTCAAGTATCCTATTGTTTCATTTTGTCACTCATTTCATATTTCTGTAGGCTATTCAAAATGTTTTTATTTAAAACATTAATCTCATTCCGTAATGCAATTACTGTGTTAATGCATTTACTGCCGTCTGAGCAGCATTAATTGTGTAAATACATCTAAATTCAACTTAAGATGCAGCTTCTGTGTCACAGTGCAAAGATGGCTTTAGTTGGTACTGATTTATTAGGTAACCTATGATGTCATATTTTTCAAATATTGACTAAATTCAGGAATTTAATATTAAAGGTTTATATTTTATAAAGTTTTATTTTATAAAGAAAAATGCCCTTTTCTAAAAAAAAAAAAATAAAAAAAATAGCATGTATTATATACATGTGTAACATGCCATCAGATAATGACAGTATCATATAAACTTCTCTATGAAAAAAACTCGAAATAATAATCAAAACGGTAAGATACTGGTCTGCGCTTCACTATAATGTAAATGTCATGCAGCTTTGCCACACAGATTTTGATAACTGGACAGCTAAATAAAATGTGCTGTGCGCCAAAGAAATAGACTAAAAGGGTAATGTGGCTGCAGACCCGAGGTACATACATATTTCTGCAATAAGCACCTAATATTTTCCATATAGAATCTATGCCTACACAGAAGTAAGCCCTGTCTAGGCGCTGCCCCAGTATGGTTTGTGTCAAACCATTTGTTAGTCTGTTTGTTTGATGAGAGGGAGATGAACGCAGGAGTTGCAATAAACGCTTTAACGGCGGAGGACTCTTATTCTGTTGCACAAAACTGAAGACGACATGATGACAGCATTTGATCCTTGCTTTACCAATCAGTGGAAAGGGGCGTTTAATTCCCTCCCACACATGGAAATCGAACATTCAGACTGTTTATCCATTTTCTACCCCTGAATGTAAAAACGGAAAATCAAGGCAATTTCTTGTCTCTTTTCGTTGTTTTGAAAAAACAAAAATGGCGCCGTTTTCTCATGTTTCTGTTTTCAATATTAAATCAAAAACGAATGAACACAACATACACGGACCGTATATATATATATGAGAGAGAATGCAGAAAAAGCAAAACGTCAGTGCTCACCTGCTGGGTAAAGGAGGTAGAGAGATTCTAGCTTCTCTGTCTGGTAAACATAAGCAGTAGTTTGTTAGCAATCACAGCGCACACTGTGTTTCTACACTAGTAGTGGTCAAGCACTGATTAGGCAAGTCAAAAACCAGAGGCAGGACTTGAATTGGTTTCATTAGTGGATACAAATTTAAGATTTAAGATACATGATGATGTTGGTTTCATGACCTAGTAATACAAAATAATAAAACCCACACACCTTTGGCCCGTACTATAAAAGTTGTCTCATTTCCGTGCTCCAAACGACAGTAGCCATCAATTAAATCGGTCATGTTCTCTGCGATGGCCAGAGAGGCTATGCTGATGGACAAAGGCTGAAAATGACAATGCATCATTATAATCTTCATGAGAAAAGGTAAACTGATGTTATATAGTAATCAAGCATTAATTTCAAGAAGACGTGTGGATCCATTTACCTGTTTAGCTCCTTCTATATCTATATGTAGCAGCGTCTTTCCGTCATTCTGAGGTATGCATTTAATACTTCGAATTTGCGCAAATGTGGCTAGACAGACCGGCTAATGAGGACATATATATATATATATATATATATATATATATAAAACAAAAAAAACATGTCAATATACATGAGCACATAACAGGGTTATTATATTTATGTAAAACTAAATTAAGTTACTAGTAATTTACTAGTAAATTTCACAATTAATTACAAAGAAACAGCCAATAACACATTAAATGTGAAATTTGGATGTGGAAAGATATTTTCTTAAAACACTCCAATATTCTTAATTTAGCTTAATGTGCTAAAATAACCAACACTAAAACTGGAATTAAATTAATAAACAACACTATATAGACATTAAAAACACTGAAAATAAAAATAAATACTAACATTTAAATTAAAATGAAATCAGAAAATCTAAGAATAATAATAAAAACTATAATGTATCCCAATGATACTAAAATAACAATGACGCATGATTTCTCACCAACATCTATTGGTCAAATTTTTCCATTGTGGTTAATTCACAAAATAGCAGTGGTTATTGAGTGCTACGTTTTAGAGAATAGGTCAAGCAGTGGGATGGACGTATGTGAGGGGATCTTCTTACCACAGAGCTTTTGTCTGTACGTTGCCGAATACCTTTGGGCCCGATGACTAGATCCACAGAGACGCTCCATCCTTGCTACAGAAGAATATACTGTTATGCTCAGCAACAACTGCAGCTTTTACACAACAACTGCTGCTTGATGAACATCTGTAGTACACACTTGAACCACATTCATATCAATGTCACGCACTAGATAACAAAATAGCAAAGCAACATGCTATCTATGCTGCAGAAAGATAACACACGAACGAATTTAAAGTGAAACACTTTTTAAAATGTTATATTATGGAAGGATATAGCACTGAAAATGAAGACAAAAAGTACTAAACTTGGACTTCATAGTCACTGGAAGAGTTTTTGCAGGATTTAACTGCACGTTTTTGCTTCGAAACTCTTATCTAATGCAGTGACTTTCACAAGTTTGTATACATGCCCACAGTGTCTAAAGACATTTCAGGGCCACTGAATTTATCTCTCCACCCACAACTAGTTCTCACACTACTTCAGACAGTAAAGGACACACAGCAACCATCAGTGAAGGAATAGTTCACCCAAAATTTAAAAAATTGCTGAAAATACGTGAATGTGTGCCCTAAAAAACTGCCGATAAAAACATCATAATAATCCATAAGTAATCCACATGACCCCAGTCCATCAATTAACGAAAACCTGCATGTTTATGAAACAAATTCATAATTAAGGCATTTTTACTTTAAATCATCTCTTCTATGCAAAATATGTGTCCATAATGCATGACAACGCTTCCTGCAGTGGAAAAAGTCCATTCACTGTTGTCTCTGTCACTGTCATCAAAATCCACCCACATTTAAACTGCTTTGGACTGTTTTGACTTGTAAATGGTGCTAGATCTGTGCCGATTTTTCTCCTGATTCAGACAAGATGACTTCTTTGCTGGAAAAAGCAATATTATGAATTTGTTTCTTGCAAACATGCAACTTTTCATTTCACTAGACGTTAATTGATGGACTGGAGTGGTGTGGATTATTGTGATGTTTTTATCAGCTGTTTGGACTCTCATTCTGACGGCACCCATTCACTGCAGAGGATCCACTGGTGAGCAAGTGATCCTTAATTTCCTTCTAATCTGTTCCCATGAAGAAACCAACACATCTACATCGTTGATGGCCTGGAGGTGAGTACATTTTCATCACCTTTTCATTTTTGGGTCAACTATTGCTTTAACGTGGCTGTAACTTAAAAACATCATGATGGGATCTTACCACCAGCTCACAAGGAAAAACCTCTTCATCAAAACTGGAAAAGACAGATAATGTCTCAAAGAACTTGATGATGCACTGCTCTTCCTTCAGCAACGCAAACTGCTGGAATGTTTGCTGGATCAGTTTCCGCAGCTGCTTCGGCTGTTTCACACCAGACATATATGAACAATATTTCATCATTACAAATCATAAATTACAAAAGCTGCTAGTGTGTATTGGATTGCTATGCTGCTTTATTCTCAAAGAGGTCAAGAAAATGTTTTCACCTTCATACTTTCGATTAATTCTTGAGGAAAGAACAAATCCAGACCAACATCTTTCCTGAAAGGAGCAGAAATGCCATCAATGCATTGTGTATTTTCTTGAGTTAATCTATCTAAAGCATCATAAAAACTACTTACTCCAGCAGATCGAAGTTCGTTTTTTTCTCCAGGCCGCTGGCATTCATGTCTTTATAGAACCTCCTGTTAGAATAGAAAAACTTTAAGGCATTTAATTTGAAATAAATATTTTGAAGCATTCTGTGTATTGTTTACAGACATATTATGCTGACTTTTATTGTTACTCGGTTTGAATTTACATTTTTTGTCATACATTTTACATGTACCACCTATTTTATATTCCAATTTATAAATTAGGTTTCTTTTTAAAGAAATCTAAGATGTAGATGAGTTTTATTTTCCAAAAGATTTGGAGAAATTTTGTATTGCATCCCTTGCTCACCACTGTATCCTCAGAGTGAATGGGTGCCGTCAGAATGAGAGCCCAAACAGCTGATAAAAACATCACAATAATCAACAAGTAATCTACACCACTCCAGTCCATCAATTAACATCTTGTGAAGCCAGAAGTGTGTTTGTAAGAAAAAAATCAATGAAGACATTTTTAACTTTTTAGTCTGAATCAAGAAAGAATGTGCATAGGTCAAGCATTGTTTATATGCAAAAACAGATAAAGCAAATATGTGGGTTAATTTTGATGTGAGAGGACAACAGGGGATGAACTTTCATTGGAGGAAGCGTTATTATGGATTACAAACTAATATTTTAGTCAGAAGTGGCGGCCTGAAGTTAAAAACCTTAATTATGGATTTGCTTGTTACAAACATGCAGCATTTCACTTCACAGGATGTTAAATGATGGACTGATGGAGTGGTGTGAATTATTGTTTTGTTTTTATCAGCTGTTTGGACTCTCATTCTGACGGCACCCATTCATTGCAGAGGATACATTGGTGAGCAAGTGATGTAATGCTACATTTCTCCACAAATCTGTTCTGATGAAGAAACAAACTCATCTACATCTTGGATGGCCTTAAGTACATTTTCAGTACATTTTCATTTTTGGGTGAATTATGTTATTTTTACTTCATGTGAAGGACTTATTACTATTACAGTTCTTCTGTATAAATATACCTAATCTCCAAACAGCCCAACTGCAGCGCCATCCCGTCACTAACTCTCCTCGCACTGTACTGCATGTAGTCACTGCGAACCTGCAAAACAACAGCAATAACACACCTTCATTCGCCTTTTAGATGTGCAAACCACCATTAACACTTGAGCGCTACATCAAACATCCACAACGCCTCAGTGCAAATGGCGTGACTCATGTTTCCTTCACTTCTGTGTGACGTTTCAGGATATGGAGTGGTAAATGTGAAGAAACACTCCCTATGTGACAGGTACTGACCTGCTGGTAGAAGTAGAGCATTGTAGTTTTGTCATCCTTTAACTTCTCCAGGAAATCAGGAGGAATGTAACGGATCCTCAAGTCATATCTGATCATGATGGCAGAACAAAAACAGGATTAGGAACATATAGAAAATTGATTTCCAGCACTGGAAACCCTATGAGGCAAAATATGAAGTATAATAACTCCATTTTTTTACATTTTCAAAAATCATGTTTTTTATTATGTTATCATGTTTTTATTGTGTTTTATTGTGTTAGTTAGCTGTATTTTTTAGTTATTTTTTAACCTAATCAAAATAACCCAACTGCAGTTTGATTGAAATTAATTGGAATGCACAATGAAAAATAAATTTTTTTGCAAATCTGTTTTTGCAAATGAACTCTTCGAATTTCTTCTGGGCAAAACATAGTTCAAATGTGATATCTTCAAAAAGAAACTGAACAGGTAACGGTAGCCGTATTTTTTTTTCCATTCTATAGAAGTCAATGTCTACCATCAACTTTTTAGTTACCAACATTCTTCAAAATATCTTCTTTTGATCTCAACAGAATTAAAAAAACTCATACAGGTTTGGAAAAACTTGAATGTTTTTCCAGTAAATGATGACAGAATTTAAATTTGGGGGTAAATTATCCCTTTAAATATCAATTTTAAATGGAAAATACATTTTATTTTTACCTTCAAATGCCAAAGTATATTACAAAATGTACTTGAAGTGGCAAGAAAATGTATTACCAGTCTTAAAATTAATTTGGGATAAATGCAAAATGCATTTTTAAAATATATTTTGGACGATATACACTGACTTAGGATGTAGTTTCCTCAACCATATTAAGAAGCACAACTGTTTTTAACACTGATAATAATGTTTCTTGAGCAGCAATTCAGCATATTAGAATGATTTCTGAAGGATCATGTGACACTGAAAACTGGAGTAATGATGCTGAAAATTCAGCTTTGATCACAGGATTAAATTACATTTTAGAATATTTTCAAATATATTTCGAAATTTTACTGTTTTTACTGTATTTTTGATTCAATAAATACAGCCTTAGTGAGCAGAAGAGACTTCTTTCAAAAACATTTAAAAAAGCTTACCGACTCCAAACTTTTGAACGGTTGTGTTAATATATTTAGACTGAAAATATACTAAAAATGTCCAAAACGTAGTATGAGCAATATGAGCATAATGATAACATATTACTGCAAATATACGTTTTTTCAAAATATTTTTGCCATATGGGACACACACCTCCACTCCGCCTCGATGTGCTGCTGTTCATATTTCTTCTCCACCTCTGCTACGGTGAGGTTTGGGTGCAGCCAGTGAACCTCGTCTGATTTGAGGTGTTTGAGCAGAAGACTGTAGCATTCTGAGAACTTGATGCTGGGACCGAGTCGGCCACTGTCCAGGATGGACTGAATAATTCTCTGCAGAATGAAATCATCGTTCAGATCAAACATTTATACATTTGTGGGTTTTATTATACGTTTAGAAATTATATGTTTAAGATTACATGTTTAGAGATTTTTTGCATTACTTTAATTTTACATATCATTGTCATGAAAGGAATGTCTTACTAATGAAAGAAAATCATTTTCTCCATTATGATATTTTGATATTATTTAACATTCATCATGAAATCAATGCATAAAATCTTAATGCTCAAAGTGATCCTTGATTATAACAACAGGAAGTTATGCTGATGGGCATGATAACGTGCTTCATATTGAAGTCATGATTAATGTGTAACAATGCACGTTAATCTTCTCACCCTGATATTCCAGGAGCTTTCACATTTGACCAGTTTGAAGTTCTTGCCCAGGTTGGCGCTGTTGCTGATGAAGCACACTTTGAGGATTTTCACCAGCCCCATGCATTTATTCTGGACGGCACCGGTGGGCAACTGCGGTGGCCCGGGAGGAGGTGGTTTCCATGATAACGTACTGGTGTCACCTGACATCTCTAAAAAGGCTGTCATGAGATGGGTCTCCTCAACTGACTATTAGCTGTGTGGTGAGACGGAGGAGAAATAACACATTCAAGTTCAGGCAGGAACTCACGCAGCCAAAGGAAATCAATGAGTGACTCAATAATAAACTATGAGAACATGAAAATTGTGAATTCTGGGAATGAATCCTATCCTAATATATGGTAATCAAAGTCAGAGAACAGAATCTGGGCATTTTTTTGTTTTTACATTTACTCTTGGAAATATTCAAAAATAGGAGTTTGAATATTTTTAAAACAAAGAAATAAAGTAAAAGTAATTTTAATGCTCAGCAGACTCTAACATAAAATTTAAAAAAATATATATAATAATAATGTGGGATTAATTATTATTATTCTTAGACTGCTTGGCATTAAAATCAGAATGAAAGAATTATAACTAAAATTATATAAATCCTAGAACTATCTGACACGAAGCTTAACTGTCTTAAAAACAGCTTAAATGTAGTTTTGGTAAAGATGTAAAAAAAAAAAAAGTATGAAAAAATATAATAAATTATTATTATTAATAATAATAATAATTAGAATTATATAAATCCTAGTACTGTCTGAAAGCAAGCTTGTCTTAAAAACAGCTAACAAATAAAATTAAATTAAATAAAAAGTAAATAAATTAGTAATAATGATAATAACAACCTGTTTTCAGTTATTATAATTATTATTATTTTGTTGATCACTAAAAAATTCCTAGTATTAAAAAAAAACATAATTATATCCATTTATCTGACTGTAGGCGGAAGTGTCTTGAGAACCACTTAAATGTAGTTTTATTCAAAACATTCAGAGCTTTTATCAGTTCTAAAATAGCATTCGGTCACATTTCATACAGAAATTCTCATATTACAGACAGCAGTAGTAAAAGCACATGACATTCGTCATGACCAAACACACTTTATTTCAACATGTCAGCACACGAGAGACTAATGCAACATCCTACCTGGACGTGCTCCATGACTGATGTGTGAACCAGTTTACTCCTGTGTTACCATACGATCTCGGAGTCACAGGACAGACAACATGACAGGCTAAAATAATGACGAGATTCACAGAAATGTTGTCAAGCACAAGCAATGGCCTTTTTCAATATCTCAAAGAAAATAGGAAGTGAAAGGCAGCTTGGTTAAGCTTCGCTAAGAGAATTCCACTAGAAAAGCTTTGACTACTATACACTGACTATCAACTACTATATGTCTCTTAAATGCATCAAAAGCATCTACCACAACTTTGGTTTCCTGTCATGTGGTATCAGGTTCAGAGATGCTACAGTATGTGTTGGAAATTGTGAAGGTTTTAAGCATTCACGTTTTGCCATGCAAAAATTGATTTGCTAATGATGCTAATGAAATGAAAATTTTGAAGAGGAAATACGTTGAAATATGTTGAAGTTTATTAAACCACTAAAACATAATCAAATGGCAAAATATTGTGACCATGTTTTTATGGCATCAGCTCAATATTCATGAATCATGATGACAACGATCAACCCACAACATCCATACAAATGCAAATCACCCGATCAGACAATGCCTCATATTTTTGACTCTTTCTGCCAACACCACCATTAAAATTAAGCCAAATGAAAAATGAAACATCTAATGATATTTGCAACACATCAGCATCTACTGAACTTCCTTTTTAATGCTACACTCTGACTTCAAGGTTTGAAATGGTCAGAATCTCTAATTGAAATAAGAAAACGTAAATGTGTCACAGACCTGAGCATGAGCTGATGTTCAGTGCAGATTTCTCTCGCTCTCACTTTCTCTCGTCTGGTGTTTGTTTAATTCATACGAATCCAAACTGACAGAGTGTGAGCTGAAGTCCTGACGTGAGTGTTTTGGACACACCCCACGCATGTCACTGACTTCCTCAAACTTCCCACCACTTCATTAGCGCTGCTGCTGCTGCAAAAACACACAGGCACAGAGCACAGAAACTACATTACAAACACTATTTGTGAGGTCCTCCTCTTTCCTTGAATGTCCTCAAAAGTTGGTTTTCATTATTTTACTATATTTTTAAGGATATTTTGTCCTCACAAATGTCCTCAAAAGTTGGTTTTCAACATTTTACTAAAATTGTGAGGATATTTTTTTGTCATGAATGTCTTCAGAAGTTGGTTTTCAACATTTTACTGTAATTGTGAGGTTATTTTGTTGTGAATTTCCCTCAGAAGTTGGTTTTCAACATTTTTCTATAATTGTGAGGATATTTTTTGCTCATGACTGTCCTCAAGAGTTGGTTTCCAACACTGTACTACATGTGTGAGGGTATTTTTTCTCAGGAATATCCTCAGAAGTTTGTTTTCAACATTTTACTATATTTGTGAGGATATTTTTTCATACTTAATGTCCTCAAAGATTGATTTTCATAATTTGACCCCACTAAACATATGTCATATCATCTCTCCTGTTTAGAAAAAGTTTCTTTGACTGAAATCCTGAAATTTTTCATGAATGATTGAGTTACATATTAGAAGGAAATATGATTTAAAATTCTGTCACCTTATATTTCATAATATTATATAATATAATATTTTATTGTTTTGCATGAGAACTAAATGAAATATGCAAATTTAGGTAATGAATATAATGAGCATAATAATAATAATAATAATAATAATATATTTTATTATATGGATTTCCTCTATTATTATTATTATTATTTTACTGAAAAGGGAAATAAAAACAACACTTCTTTTGTATAAAGTAAAAACAAACAAATAAACTCTTATGTTAAAATTTGGTGGTTTTAATCAGAAAAAAGTGTCAATGTGTCATAGTGAAACCGTGTTTAGAGGATGTTAATACGGAAGTGTGTTTTACAGCAGAGGGCACTGCTGACGTTCACTGCAGATCTCTTCACCGAATTACATATTTACATATGGATTTTAGCTCTTTGAAACTGAGCTGCTATTTGGAAACAAAAAAAGTTTTTAGAGCTGATGGCAGCGTGTGTGTGTGTGTCATGTGATCATTGGATCCTTCACCTGAAAGATGAAGCATGAACTTTATTCAGAGCTTCATCATGTCTCCTTTCACTTTCTAAAATGGTAAGTACTTTTCATTTCTACAGCAGTTTTTGTAAACCTCAAACACTATATTTAATGATGCTCAAAAATGGAAGCCGGTTAGTATTGTATTGACTAATATTGACTTAAATCTCCTTTAGGCTCATAAAAATATAATGTTATAACCTTCGCTCTAATTAGTGTTCTGAAATAATTCTGCAAATTCTATTCCTTCTTGTAATTTTATATTATTAAATGACTATTTCCTATATTTAAACTTATAATTTGCACTAAACTGCAGTAGTTTGTATATTTAACTGCAGATGGAAACAGAAGTTTTCAGTTAACAGGTGCAATTTTATGATCAGATAAAATGTTGAAGATGAAAACCCCACTGCAAGTAAAAAGTGTTTCATTATTTCGAAGTTGAAGATGAATGTTTTAATTAATGAGGCCTAGTCGTGGAATCTTAGGTAAGAAGTTTAAAAAGTTTGGTGCTGCACAATAAATAGATTTTTAATTCAAATCTAATTGAAAACATTGGAGGACATGACAAGACAGAAAATAGCTAAGAACTAATGACACTTGTAATTGTGAATTGAACAGAGACCTTGTTGGCATGCACATAATTTGCACATTATAGCAAACAAAATCAAATCATGACCAAATTCTGATTAATATTGGAAAACTCTCGTGCGTGCTAACACAGTCAGTGCCTGCTTAATTAATGCCACTTTTATTTATAACACAAATGGCTCTCGACCATATATAAATAAGACTGTGCGTGCAAGATTCCTGTGACTTCACTTTTGCGATCAGTTACAGACGGATGTGGTGTGTATTTATCTAAAGATTTTATACTTGTATGCATTGTATATTTTTAACCTAGTGGTTTGATATGGAGATTAGTAAAATGTCACCGCAAGTCTTCTGTTCTCTGGACATCAACCAGTCTTCAAGGAAGCACAAACATAAGAAAAAACAAATATAAACTTCATATTCAGTTATGCATACGTGATTTATTCGCATTTAAAGCACACAGAATTCTTTAAATTAAATTAAAAGAAGCTTTTCCAACAATGAAAATTTACTAACAATTTACTGCCATTCAAGTGTTTGCTTCTTCATCCGATTTGGATAAATGTAGCATTCCTTCACTTGCTCACCAACGGATGCTGCAGTGAATGGGTGCCGTCAGAATGAGAGTCCAAACATCACAATAATCCACAAGTAATCCACACCACTCCAATCCATCAATTAATAAAGTGAAGTGGAAAGATGTGCGCTTGTAAGAAACAAATCCATCAAGATGTTTTAACTACTGTATAAACCATTAACCATAAACCATAACCGTCACTGTATAAACGACTATTACACTGGAGAAAAAATATTATGGATAGAGGACTCAGAATTTAGATGGAAGCAAGGGTTAACAAGACGTTATTTGATGGACTACAGTGGTGTAAATTACTTGTGGTGTTTTTATCAGCTGTTTGGACTCTCATTCTGACGGCACCCATTCACTGCAGAGGATCCATTGGTGAGCAAGTGATGGAGTTCTAAAAAAACTCATCTACATCTTGGATAGCCTGAGGCTGAGTTCATTTCTCAGCAAATCTTCATTTTTGGGTGAACTATTCCTTTAAAGGAGACTGTGACTTCATATCATACCATTATTCACTATATGAAACTGTTGATGGCAGCAAATCTCTGCCAGTATGCGTTCACCACAGCACACATTCACAGAAACAGTGACCTTTCTCAACATGTGTGAACGAAGAATTGTGGGCAAGCTGACAACACATGATAAAACAAGAATAAGGCAACCATAATGTACATTTACATTTGATTGGATTGAAAGACGCACAGTGCAGTATACCACGTACAACAACACTGTCATTATGGACTGTCATTACATCTGACAGTACTAATGTAGATTTCTATGCAAACTTTTACACTGAAAAACTCTTTTTATCCTCCTTCAGTTTATAGCTAACAAATGTATGAGACAAAAAATGTCAGGTTGAGAGAATAGCTTGTGGTTAAACACCGGAAGTCTCTCGGCTTAAAGAGAAAGATGACATTTCCTGAAACTTCCTTGAACCCTCTCAGGCCTTTAGACACTAGCTGTAGCTATAAGAGGACACTGGCATAATTCCTTAGTCAGCAGTATGAACTGAACTTACTTCCTATTTCTGATGTGCCTTTGAGTTATTGTTTTTTTTTTTATCTGCGGTGTAGTTTGACTCGTCTACATTTGTTATGATATCCACAGCATCTTACATGGTATTCAGTGCATCCTGATGGGTCAGTTTTTTTTTTCTAAAAAAGTGCATAACGGACATAATGAAATGAGTGAGGTAAGCATTACTATTTGTCATTATCACACTTCACACAATCACAAAAATGCATGCAGCATGTGCATCTTCTAAAGATGTCAAAACTAATTTATTTACAGACAGCAAATTTTGAATAAAATGTCATGCTGTCAGTCTATATGGTGTTGCATGCATTGACCTCAGTGGGGTTGCGGATTGATGTTGCAAGCTTTGATTGCGTTATATGTACAGATATGGTTTAAAGAGCTCAACCATTGCGCAGACGGACATGGTAATGAGTCTCTGTTGAGCCATATATGCAAGCTGCAGTTTCTAAGAATGGTTGTAACTAAAAACACATCACATGAGTTTTTAATAGCCGACAGTACTGTTACGAACACTAGGTAAGCTGGGTTTACCTCAAGAGTGGATAAAGTTCAGATAGCTTGTAAATGAAACCGTTTTGCAACTCAACATGTTGCTCAACTAATGTTGAAATGAACAAATAATAGTCATATATGTCATAAAAACAATGCCATCTCATTTGTACCTGGGCACGCACAGAATTTGACGCAATTTAAATTTCATGCAAAGTATTCTTATATGAAAATGTCTGATTAAAAATGTTGTTCAATTCATAAGTATTTGATTCTATTAATAATAATGCAGATTTCAGGGATAAATGTGAAAAGTCACCCATAATTTTATGTTTAGAAAAAGGCAATAACAAATGTCACTTTTGAACTGTAATAATAATTTGATTCTGCTGTAGAATTTTCTTCATCGTGATAAATTCCAACATTCCACTACAACAATTTGACAGAGAACAAATTCCAACTGGACTCAAAACTAAAGACTAATTTTATACTTGTTGATATTATTGAATCAACTGTTGCAACTACTCTAACTGTGCCACAGTAAACGTGAGATGCTGCTCCAATAATGAATCCAAAAGAACTTCATAATGGACACTATCATGCAAAGAGGTTGAATGTGTTACACCAAGAAAAAAAGGGAGCAAAAAGCATGAATAAATAAATAAAATGGAAAAAATAAAAATAATAAAATGAAAATATAAAATTGAAAAATTAAATTAAATTTAAAAAAAGTGATTATCCTCATTTTTAAGTCGCTTTGGACAAAAGCCTAATGCTAAATGAATAAATGCAAATGTAAATGTAATTGGCACTAACTCAAAGGCTGTTTAGCTAATCATTTAAAAAAGATGGATTCAAAAAAAGATTTTCGAGATGGTACAGATCTTTGTTTCTCACTACATACACGCATTGCTTTTAAGTTTATTTCTAAAGGTCTAACAGTCGCCTTGTTCCACTCACTGGTCAGAGTCTGACGGCTTCACACACTCAGTAAACAGACTAAAGTGAAGATGGAAACTTTCAAAACCACAAAGCGCACTTGAGCCTTTGACACTGAGATGCTGTGTTAATCTGATTCAGAGAGGTGAACCAATGATCTGTCTGCAGACTTTTTTCAACAACACACTTGTGAACAACACTTGGCCTTTCTAAAGCACACATGGGTAAAAGCACATGCATGTGTTTTTCTATGCATTTTTGCATACTGTTTTGGAAAACAAACCTCAGATTGGTAATACTTTATAGAGGTGGAAAATGTTTTGCAAGTACATTTTTAAGGCATTTAAACACCATAGTTTTGCTTTAAGATGGCGATGAATTTATGAGAAAATGTTTCTACATGAAAATGATTTTTAGGACAGCAGCATCTTTCAAAGAGCTTAGATACTGATCAAACTGCCATCCTATGTTCTAGGCAGACCATGTGACAGGAAGTGATAAGATGGTGTCTGAACTTCATATTCTAGATGTGAGAGGAAGCCTCAAACTGAGTCATGGTGTGAATGTACTGTATCTGCTGTGGGCGGAAAAATAAGTTATTATTAGTTTGCTAAAGACAGATTCCTTTCTGTATGAAAAATGAACAAATCCATCTTAGACATGATCTAGATTTTGCTCACAGTTTATTGCAATTATTTTTTTTCAAACACATGCCAATTTATTTTAAAGTGAACATAAAAATACACATTTCCGATTTTTAAAATGATTTTGTGTTCACCAAGGCTGCATTTATTTGATCAAAATACAGTATAAAAAGTAATATTGCAAAATATTATTGCAATTTAAAAGAACTGTTTTCTATTGTAATATACTGTAAAATGTAATTTATTCATGTGATGCAGCGCTGAATTTTCAGCATCATTACTACAGTCTTCAGTGTCACATGATCCTTCAGTAATCATTCTAATATGCTGATTTGCTGCTCAGAAACATTTATGATTATTATCACTTTTGAAAACAATTATTTATATCATCAATGATTAAAATAGTCATGCTGCTTTGTCAAAACAGTAATAATTTTTTAGAATGAATAGAAAGATCAAAAGAAGCATTTATTTGAAATAAAATATTTTTTAACATAATAAATGTATTTGCTGTCACCGTTGATCAATTTAATGCACCCTTGCTGGATAAAAGTATTAATATCTTTCAAAAAAAAAAAAATCTTACCAACGCATACATCTTAACACAGGTTTCTAGTCTTATTGTGCACATTTAAATGGTGCAGGTTATTCCTAAAAGTATTTGTAAATGTTCAACAAAGTATAACAACTTGCTCTCTAATTTTACAGGAAAAACCTATTCAGAGAAATCAGCCGAACAATTTGAGAGACTAAACAACGAATGACGGAAAAAGCATTCAACTCTTTTATAGTGACATTCAAACCAGTATGTAATCACGTGCCCTCAAGCCATTAGTTTAACAATACAGAAGTGGCATTTTAATCTTTCTGAAGATGACAGAAAACCTGTATGAGACGAATCAGTTCACCAACCACACCAACGGGACCTATTTGTTCCAGCACAGCCCAAGTACACTGGGTGCACCTCACTATGGTGTACCAAACATAAACTCGATCCAATCTCCAATGTCTCCTCGACTCAACCACGAGCAGCTAACATCTCCTGGCACTCCAGGACATGAACTTTCTCCAATGCTTGAGATGCCAAACAGTGGCGGGATTTGGGAATATAATCAGTTTGGAAGGACATCATCATGGGGATCTTCTCCTCACGAAGAACTACCCGAGACGTCTCGAATCTATCCGTTTAACATCACGTGTCAGAACAACTCATCAATGAGCTGCAAAGACAACGGCAGTGTTTCTCATCCTCAAAGGCTGGACTCGTTCTCAAAGGCCTTCCCTACAAAAAACATTGAACTTCTCTTTGGCGATAGCAACAGGACAAATGATAAGCACCCAGAAAATCACATTTCAGGGGTTTTGCACATGCCTCAAAGTCTCCCAGAAGGATCAGACAGGCACCCTTTAGAGTCTCCAGTTTTTAACACAATGGTCATTCAAGGTCAATGCGATCAGACCGGCTTCCATCCATCAGAAAGCCAAAACTCAATGCCCGGCCTTTACCAAAACCATCAACAGTTCCACTATGGATACCAGCAACACAAACAGAAATTAAACAACATGGAGCAGGTAAACAGGAGTCTCCAAAAACCGCAGAGCTCTTGGCATGGCTATCAAAGCCACCCAATGCCATATCCGATGGCCTTGAATGAACAACAAAGAGGGATTTATGCACACAAAACTCATCTGGACTCTCATGAACCTGCTCAATCGCCAACCTATGACCACCGTCAAGACTTCAAAGTCCCAGAGCAGCAGATCTTCCATTACCAAGACCAACAACATCTTCATTCGCTTTCCCAACCCGGCAATCCATACCTTGCGCAAGATCACGTGCAATCATTCCCTGCAAAGCAAAACAACATGTTTAGCGATGCTCATCACTCGGCACCCAACACACCCGTGTTCTCGAAGACCAAAGAAGATCAATCTGGTTTCAACTTCCCTCACCGAAGTGAAGACCTCTGCAGTCCGCTCTACCAAAACAAGAGCTCGGGGGTCTGTAAAACTCTTCCACAGATGACTATGAGGGGAGATATTTATCATCATCTCACAGCACATGCTCCTCAGTGGTCACAGGTACTGTATTTATTTTTTTTTTAATTACTTTATTATAGACTCATTTGTATTTAAGTTAAAGGTTTCTCATGAATACCTTGCAGGCACCTTCACCAGATATTCAAGATGAGGCCATTTCACCTCATTTCAGGTTTGACTCCAACCCTACTTCTATCCATATAGTCAAATCAAACTTATTTGTATAGAGTGTGTTCTAAATACACATTTTAAAGCAGCTTTACAGAAAATTGTGATGCTAATGTTGATAATGTCAGTACATTAATGCCTTATAATCACATTTAGCAGGTTAGAGATGGGTGACAATATAGTTTACATTTTGCAGCGATTACACAACGATTTTGCTATATAGAATGTATAGACCTATGTGACATATATATATATATATATATATATATATATATACCCTAATTTATATAAAGAGCTGGATATTAATATAGTTATATTTCGCAATTTAAAGTAATGTAAAGGTTGGGTATACTTACACTTTACTTAAAGCCTTTATGTATAATGCATTCTAAAGTGTTATTAAAGAGTATAATGCATTATAATTATTCATAATGTGCATAGTAATACATTATACATATCTTGTCTTAAATAATTATTACCGAATTTAAAATGCATAGTGTAATAATTGAATTGATAAGTGTTATAATGTGGAACTACGGTTACAATTATTCATGCGATCGTAATGCATTATTACAAGGCATAATTAATGCATTAAACTACTTTTATAATGCATTATGCATAAAGGCTGTAAGTGTTACCGTAATTGTATAATTCACTGATTATTATTAATTCGTCATCTGGTGATATTGAGAATTATGAAAGCTGAGGTCTTGTTATTCAATTGTTATTGGATTTATAACAACTTGGTGTAGTGACAACCATAATTACTATTTGGTCATGTGTAGCATTGGATTATTGGAGTATGTTTTCAGTTCAATTTCAGTTTTTCTTCTTCAAAATTTCACTTATGTTACTTGATGCCTTTTGTATTTTTTATTTTTTGTAAAATTTACTAGCAGTGAGTGAGTGAAAACACTGCTCTGTCTCCACACCTTTTTTTGTTTTTGTTCAGTGTAATACATATTATCTCTAGTCCTCTAGTACGCAAGCAAATGCAACTGTGGCAAAAAACGAAAAACTCAATGCTCCACTCATATTATTGATATATAATATAGTATGTGGATTTGGATTTCTGTAGAGCAGAACCTGGGTTGTCGAGAGAGGACGGATCTCATGCAAAGATGAGATGCACTGTTTGTCAAAGGGAGTTCAAAAGTCTCCCGGCTCTGAACGGTCACATGCGCTCACATGGAGGTCTGCGGACACAGCCCACATCCCTCAAAATGGTATGAACCAGAGTCATTTTGATCATCAGTGTATTGTGAAAACTTGCACACTGATTTGCCCCATTGCTTGGCATTTCTTTCTTTGTTTTAGCAGAGAGACGGGCACATTCATCTGTCTGAGGCTGCTCAAAGCAACCCCATCATCTTACCTGTGTCAATACCTGTCAAGGACTACCAGATCCCAACCAAGCTCACGCTCAGCCTTCTGTGCCAGCAGAAAGATGAGGAACAAAGCGGTTTAATTAAGTCTGGTGCACAGTCACCCCTACTGTCGGCACGAAACCACCCTTCCTGTGTGAGTTTCTGGCATACATAAAGTTATTTTTAAAAGCTGTTTAGAAAATTAAAAGCTTTAACAATGAGATCTGAAACATCACTTCAACATCCGAATTTATAGACTGCTGATGCTCAAAATGTTTTTTAAATGTAAAACTTCATTGTTATGCTGACTTTTTGATTAAAAATTACAAGGGGCACATGAATGCTGCAATATGTCTGGATAAATAATTTACAATAATTATAGCAATATTCCATTAAAAAAAACAAGAGCTGTAAATTGATTTAATTTTGAAAAATAATGCAATGAGCCCTTTAATATATCCTGCCCAGCTCTGTTTTAATAGGAAATGCATATTAAAAGAAGGAAAAAAAGTGCTTTACAAATGAAATTACAAGGTATTTGACTACTGCCTCCAATTCAGGTAGTCAAATACTGAAAAATGGGAACACAAACACTGTCCAATTCCATCATATTATTTGTGATCTACACAGCAAAATTATATTTCTCTTCTAAATTTGATTTCTTTGCTTTCAGTTAATGTAAACCTCTAAAATGTGCAATCTACCAGATTGAATTAAGTAGGGCGAATGTGAACCGATCAAACATTTGATAATTGTTTTTGATGTTGGCTGAACTGAAACTGTATGCTTTACATTTAATGGATAGAGTAGAATGAGTAACACTTTATTTTAAAGTGTCCTTGTTACAATGTAATGATACATTTAAGTACTGAGTAATATTAATTAACAACATGTACTTACTATATGGTTCAGATTAGGATTAGGGTTTGGCTTAGGTTTACTTGCTTATATTTATGCATAAATTACTGTTATTATAATAGTAGGTACATGTAACGTGTAACAAGGACACCTTACAGTAAAGTGTTAAAGCAGAATGTTGAAATTAAGTATTATTTTTAGTAGTTTTGAACAAAATGACAACAGGAGAGTCTTGATAGTGTTTAAAGTTAAAATATTCCATAAAAAATTATGTTGGGACCATTTTGGTGAAGAATTGGAGCAGCCTTAGCATTTAGCATGCTAAAATGTGCTATAGCTCGTTAACAATTTGCTTGCTAGCACTAGCGTATAATTCAGTGATATGACTAAATATATATATATAAAGTGAAATAATCTTAACTCTCATGGAACCACTTTGAATTTACTTAATTTGGTCACTTCAAAACAATTTAACTCGATGATGTAGAAGTTATGAGAACAAATTATGTTTGTGTTTCTTAAATGGATAGTTCACCCAAAAATGAAAATTCTGTCATCATTTACTCACCCTCCACAGCCAATGACTTTTATAGTATTTTTTCCATGCTATTGAAGTCAATGGCTACCAGCAACTGTTTGGTTACCAACTTTCCTTTTTTCATTTTCATTTTTGGGTGAACTATCCCTTTAACTGATTCATGTAAATCTGACAGATTTTAATATTAACTAAACCTCACCCCCCACATAACACATTCTAGATAAAGAGATCTGTCTCGGAGGGAGAATGTGCACCAAAGCAGGTGAAAAAGAGGTACCGCCACTGTCTGGTCCCATTGATGATTCCTCCGCCCAGCTCTGGTCAGGAGTCCAGAGGCGCCGTGCTCTTCCGCAGTCAGCTCAGGACGGCGAGCAGCATGGGGGACGATGTGCCTTACACCCCTCCGCCCATGCTCAGCCCCGTACGCCCGGGATCAGGCCTCTTCAGCGCCATCAGTGGAAGAGGCAAGAGCAGCGGGGTCGAGTCTGCTGCAGATGGGGCTGGTTAGTTAATGCAGTCAAAGTTATCAGCATGATATCAAAATATTTTATGACAATAGTGAAAATTAAAGAGTTGTTTTTACTGAATTATTTTAGATACATTGGTACAGCAGCTATATTTTTCTAATTATAATATGCATTATCCATGTTTGTCTATAACAGGTGATATGGATGACTGTGGTGAGACTGCAAGAGAGAAAGTGGTTAATGTGACACCGTAAGCATTTTAATGTTTTTAATTAAGGATTTGTGTGTAAATTCAATGTCACTAGCAAAAACAAATTAAACTATGTGTTACATAAGTGGTGGCCATGAAAAAAGTTGCCGGGTTGTGGTATGTTGCCGGAGCGTTGCTATGAAATTGGTATGGTGTTGATACTGTAGGTAGATGTTTATTGGCAAAATATTGAAAAAATCATATTGAAAAAAATATGAACTGGAATAAAAAATTTATATTTCGATGCTTTTGTTCTCCTGAGAAAGTTTGCATTTTCTTGAAAAATGTTGTGTTTCTCACAATACCAATGAATGCAGTTTCTTGGAAACATACGTTTTTTGTGGGAGAAACCAAATTTTTTCCAGCAAATGAAAAAGCTTTGAAATACCGTTTTCCTTCACATTTCCTTCACATTTAAAAGTGAGTTTATTCACTAAAGTAATATCACGCTTCCTCTCAATAAAACCATGTGATCTGAGGTTTAATTTTCACAAGTGTTTCGAAACATTACCCTCTTCAACTTTAAGCTACACCAGCAAAACAATGTGTAACTGCACATAATTTTACTGTCAATTGCTTACTTGATTAAATAATGAAAATGTTTAAAAATACAATACATTAATAATCAAAAACTTTATTTTATATGTTCTTTCTAGATTAATGTTGATTTATTAATTAATCATGTTCAAATATAAAATGAATAATCAATAACTGTATTTATGTTCTTTATAGTCGGATAAATGTTGGCGAGGAATTTCAAGTAAAGATCCCAGACATTAAGAGTAAAGTCCTCACAGCAGAAGATACCCATAATGCTGTTCTTCTGTGGCTGCCTACCCAAGACCTGGAAACCCCTGATAACCAGCAGAAAGGTAACTAAAATCACTTTCAACAAAAATCACATTGAGTTAAATGCAGCAACTAGGAGACATGCGGTGATATTATAATGCAGAACGGGCATTCTTAGGCATGATGCAAAGTACAACATTATAAAATCATTCTTCAGCCAAGCAATTAAGTTCACTATACACTGGGAAAAAATATTTTCGAAAAATTATTTGACTCCGTTTTGCAAGAAAATGCTATTCGATTCTTTCTACAAAATTTCACGTTTAATTCAACGTTACTCACAGGTTCTGGTTTCTGAGTCTAAATTGTTTCTACAACACTTGTTTTCAGTGCAGGCTAATAATGCTACACAAAGTAGAAATTTGCCCCATTACTATGATATTGTCAGACTTGTGTCCCTGTATCCTGTATTTTTCTTCCCTCATGTTTCCTCATGCCCTTATTTGGTCTTCCTGTTCCTGTCCTCGTTTAGTGTCATTATTAGTTCATTGATTTCCAGGTGTGTCTCTTCATCCCCTCGTCTTGTATTGTGTATTTAAAGAGTGTTCTGTTCTGTAGTCCCTCGTCTGCTGTTAAATGTCATCCTGGTGTTTCCTTGCCTTCCTGAGTCATTAGAAGACTATTTTGAGAATATGATTGCCACGTCTCCTCGCTCCTTGCTCCAGCGTAACGTGACAGAACAGCAGACCGCAGAACAGTTCTTTTCTGCCTTTTCCCCCTGTTTTTGTTTCCCGTTTTTTTTTTTTGTTCCTGTTTTTTCCCCATGGCAATGGAGGTCACCACAGAGTTCGTCGCCCTAGCCTGCAGAGATCTCCCCTTCGTAGAATTTGCCTGGGAATTATGCGGGCTCACCATGGCGACAGCGTAGGACGCCACCATAAACTCTCTGTTCAGGATCGGGGCAAATTACCATCGCCGCGTGGAACTCCCAGACACCACAGGACTAAGCTAGAGGGAAGGGATCCTCCGGTGTCTGGAGAGATTCCAGCCCCAATCCAGAACCAGCCCGCTATCCAGTCCATCAGCCCAACCCCAGTCAAGCCTGTCAGCCACCGTTCCCTTAAGCCTGCCGCCGTCTGCAGGGAAATCAACGCTGCCGTCCGCGGGGGACTCAAGCCCACCGTCTGCGGGGAAGTCAAGAAGCCCGGCACCGTCCGCTCCTCGACAGTGCCCTCCAGTGTCCGCTCCTCCAGAGCGCCCTCAAGTGCCCGCTCCACCAGAGCGCCAGCCAGAACCAGCCTCTACTTCCCCCAAGGATTTTTTTTGGGGGGGTAGTATGGCTCCAGCTGTAGAGGCGGAAGCTGGGGCCGTGGCCTCGGAGGCGGTCCCGTCATGGCCTCCCGAGTCCCCTGACCCGCCATGGCCTCCCGAGCTACCTGCTCCACAATGTCCCTGTCCCTGGAGGCCTCCAGGGCGCCCACCCCCCTCCCCATTGGATGTTATATGGCGCGAGGACGCGCCTTCCGGAGGGGGCGTGATGTCAGACTTGTGTCCCTGTGTCCTGTGTTTTTCCTCCCTCATGTTTCCTCATGCCCTTATTTGGTCTTCCTGTTCCTGTCCTCGTTTAGTGTCATTAGTTTATTGATTTCCAGGTGTCTGTTCATCCCCTCGTCTTGTATTGTGTATTTATTTCTGTTCTGTAGTCCCTCGTCCGCTGTTAAATGTCATCCTGGTGTTTCCTTGCCTTCCTGAGTCATTAAAAGACTATTTTGAGAATCTGATTCCCGTGTCTCCTCGCTCCTTGCTCCAGCGTAACGTGACAGTTATGCAAGTTTTTAAAGTCTAAAATATTCATTTTTAAATGGTTAATTTATTTACACATTAAGGAAAGAAAGCACCAATATCTGATTACTGTTGACTTTATTTAATTTTTTTTCCTCTTTTAGTGGAAGATCTTTTGAAAATGGCTTGCTCTAGTGTGCTACCAGGCGGCGGAGCAAACACAGAATATGTCCTGCACTGTCTTTTTGAGTGCAGAGGAAATATCATGGTTAGTATTTAGCATTTTATCGGTTTCTGGAACTAAAACTCGTTTTTCTAAAAAGCCTTAAAATAACTATCATGTTCCAGAATACCCTTGAAAAGCTTCTCCTGCCAATGCCGCTGAGGAACACATCCAGCCCCAAAACAGACTATCATTACGCAGGTGCGTAAGATTTTGTACCCTCAAAAAAGACAATTTTTGTCTCTCTTTTTACTGTGGCATTTCTTATATGCAAGTATTCCTTCCTGAGGAAATATTAAATTATATATAGAAGACTACAAATTAAGGGCCAGATTTACAACAGCTTGCACCAGCGCAAACCCTCTTTTGGCATTAAACAACAACTATTTTCTAAAGACGCGCAGTGAAAGATTAGTGCTGAAAAGATGTGGACACAGCCATTTTTGTGGCTGATCTTATCACATATGCATTTGTAGGAGTTTCCCTTTCAAATGCAGAATTCATGGGGGGGGGAAGTATCTAAATGAATCACACAATGCAATTTACTAATGTTTGCGCCAGTCAATTTACTGGTATTTGCGCTATTGTTTCCTGCCCAAAAAAAGCATGTCTTAAACCAGACACTAATTTGAGCTGTTCTTGGTAGATTGCATTGGTCATTACAGAAAAGATCTGTGTCTTGTCTGTGTTCTTTAATCTGCATACTGTCAGTAGATCAGCCGCAGAACTTTCCACTCCTATCAGTGCTTTTATATGTTTGCGCTCTCACGCTATAATTTCACCTGTTTAGTAAATCTGGCCCTAAATACTTGAATTTCTGAAAGCACCACATTACTGCTTTTCTTCTCCTCTTCTCATCAACTAGGATCAGACAGATGGACGCTTCAGGAAAAACGCCAGCTGAACAAAGCACTTTTAAATCATCACAAAGATTTCTATCTTGTCCAGAAAATGGTATTTGTGGTTAATTAATATTAAAAGGTTTGTGCAGGTTTTATGAAGGTACGTTTAAGACTTTTTCAAGACCAAGTAAAGAAAATTTGGGGAATAAATTGAATGGAACATAATGTGCTAATACTGTATGTTCTCTAAATGTAAATGTCTTGTATTAGCAACACTTCAAAACAGATCTCCATTACTTTTTTTAATCATTTTACAAAGAAATACGGTACCACTTTATTTTAAGATGTCATTGTTACACATTACATGTACTTACTATTATATTAACAATTAATTATGCATAATTACATGCATGTAACCCTAAACCAAACCCTAACCATACAGTAAGTACATGTAGTTAATTAATATTACTCAGTATTTAAATGTATAATTACACTGTAACAAGGACACCTTAAAATAAAGTGTAACCAGAAATACCTTAAGTCTTGAATAGCTCTGCTAATCCACTGGAATATGGAAATAGCTTTTACCGATCACACTTATTTTTATCTTGTTTTCCAGTGCAAAAGATTCTTAAATCAAGATACATTTACTTGTCAACTACTCATCAAAATAAAGCGAGTTGATGATTAAAATAACAAAAATCTGCCAATGGGCTCAGAAAAATCAGCTTAATTCAAAAGGGAAACATTTTCATACCCCACTGAAAGATATTTGCTCTTTTTTTTTTAAGCATAAACCCACTTAATTGTTACATTTCCAACATTGCATCTCAAGTAAATGTTTCTAGATTTAAGGATGTTTAGATATTTGTCTAGGAAAACAAAACAATATTGAGGAAGATATTTATTTTTTGCTGTTGCATTTGCATGACAATTCTTGCTCTGAATTATGATTTTTTTTAAAGGCCTTAATTTGTGGAAGGACGAATTAAGACTTTTTAAGACCTGCAGAAACCCTGTATTAATTTAATCTTTTGTTCTCCATTAATACATTCACATTAATTTGTGACCCTGTGGTGTAGTGACTGTGAGAATGTGTTGTTTTATTATTTAGGTCAAGACAAAGTCAGTGTCTCAGTGTGTTGAATACTATTACACATGGAAAAAGCGTTTGCGCTTGGGTACAAGAGTCAGTACGGCTCTGTCTACACCTGTTCCAGACCAGCGGGTGAGTTACAGCACAGTTTTACTGGTCATGTTCATCTAAATCTCATGTCACTGCTTTCTCCTGACAGTATTTGAACAATTAAGACACTGCATTGCATTAGAAAAGAAAATATTATTTTAAAAAAAGAGTGCGAACGAAAAATATTTTTTCATGCATAGCCTATATATTTCATGAATTAGGGAGACTGGCTGATAAACAACACAGCAGAACCAAATAAAGAAGCCAACAGCAAAACCAGGGAGCCTGAAATATCAGAAAACTCCAGTGCCGTGTTTGTCTGTGAAGTGTCAAACTCTGTGAGTATATGAGCCGGTGTACTTACTGAAACCTCTAGGTGCTTTCTCTACTTCCTGTCATTTACTAGTAGGCTCACATCTTTTCTCTCAAATATGCTGTACACTGCCTCTGCATTCTGTCAAATGTGTACTGTGTATTAATCTAGGTAGGTAGCTTAATATTGTCTTCGTTATTAGAAACATGTTACAAAAGCCAATGTGACATGTTTCTAATAATTGAGAAGACATTATGCTAACTATATACAATAGTTGATATTCAGTTTAGGATTCAAACTCTTAAAAAAAACCTCAAAAACAAATCTCCCTACATAAGATTATTTGACAATAACAATCCAAAATGACATCCTATCATTATTTATTATTATTTACTCACCTTCAAGCTGTTCCAAATCCGTATGCTGTTCTGTGGAGCACAAAAGAAGAACTTTTTAAGATTTTGTCACACAGGTCACTTTTGAAAATTAAGTGTGCTTACTGGTACTGGATGTACACTTGTAGTGTACTTTAGATTTTCGAAATATATTTATATTAACAACAAAACAAAAACTGTACTTGCTGATGATATAAATGAAATAAAAGACCACTTAAGTGTACTTTAAGAGACACTTTCATAATAACTGTTTCTTAACACACTTAAGTACACTTTAAGAAGTGCACTTCATAATAATGTCAAATTAAAAGTTAAACTTAAAGTACACTCCAAATTATTATGTTGTAATAATCTTTTGTCACTTGATTATAATTTAAAATTTACTGTATTATTTATATTACATGTAAAGTTAATACATTTTAATTGCAACTTGAAATTAAAGTATATTTGAATTTACCATAAACGCTTGTCAGTAACCATATATTAAAGTCTAATGAATTAGTTATAAAAAAAAGTACTTAAGTTCTACTTAAGTGTGCCAAAAACACTCTTAATTTCAAATTACTGCATTTAAAATCAGTTAAACCTATAATAAATTTTAATTTATTGTAATTGCAAAAAACATGCCATTAAGTGTCTGAACGTTACATTCAGTTAACACTCAAATCTAGCCTTTTAAAATATATTATTTCCATAATAAGTACTCATTTGGAAGGTATTCTAAAGTGTACTTTTCCACACAACGACTTCTGTCAATCTCCAAAAACATTAAAAACAATAACATGTTAAAAGCACCAGTTCCAACAGATAATCTTCCAGGTTCATTTCATTAATTACAATTTTAGTCTGTAACTCAGACCAAGCTATCATATGACTTTGGAAGACTTGGAATATAGTGCATGAGTTGCATGGATTTATGGTGTTTCCTTGGCCATTTTGCATATTATTAACTGCTGTCTTATGGAAAAATGGATTTGGAACAAGTAAGCAATTACAGACCATTTGTTTTTGGTTAAAATTACTATGTTCCTCACAGCAGATGAATGAAGAAACGTGGACCCAGACCAATTTCCGGCTGCTCTGTAGCTCTCCAGCTGAAAACAGAGCGTCTACGCTGACCCTGCCTGTGGGTTCGGCTTCTGTGAGAAGTTCTCCCTCCAGCACCACCAGTGGAGATACTGATTCAGCCGTCGTGTTTCCCTGCAACGAGTGTGGAAAGTAAGCCACGTCCTGAGTCAAACACAGAAACATGTTCATACAGTTATGAATCACAGTGGTTGCGGTCTGATTCACAATGGTCTTGTTTCATAGGGTGTTTTTGAAGGTGAAAAGTCGAAATGCCCATATGAAGACACACCGGCAGCAGGAGGACACACAGTTATGGCACTTCCCCAGGGTTCCTGAGCAAGATCGCTTGATGGTGACACCTGAATGTCCTATTACACCACTAAAACCACACATAAGCCTTCATTCTTTAACATGTGACAGAACTGCGGAGGTGAAAGCATCCATAAATGACATGTGCAGTGAGTCGGAAATCGACTGTCCTCTGAAGACACTTCCTGTCCTACAGAGTCCACTGGACTATATTCCAAGTTAGAAGACGAATAAGTAAATTCTTCGTAGACTATAATTGTCTCCTTCATGTAAATGGCACAGATTTATGTATATTAAAACTCAGGTCAAGGCACAATTTGTGTAAAAAGTATGTAATGGTCTTTGTTTTATCAGCATCTGACATCCTTTTGTGTGTTATCTGCACTGTAAAAAAAAAAAGTTGAGGCAACTTAAAATTTTAAGGCAACCAGCTTCAGCAGATTTTTGAGTTTTCTCAACTTGTCGTTTTAAGTTTATACAATTAAAATTTGAGAATCTCCCACAAAAATAAGTTGAGCAAACTCAAAAATCTGCTGAAGCTGGTAAAACAATTTTTTTTAAGTTCGCTCAACTTTTTTTTTTTTTTTAGTGTGGTTTTGTATCATGTGTAATAAACCACCTGGTTTGTCAGTGATTATCACACACTCACATTCACAACAGATTAAATTCACAACGCAGTCGACTTTACAAAACCTCTACTCTAGTGACTCTACCCAGCTAATTACATGTTCTGAATGTTATGAAATGTTACTTCTGAATGTTCATTAAACGTTCAAAACATCCAAGATTAAAAATGTGTTTTCATGGTTATGAGAATGTTAAAGGGACAGTTCACCCAAAAACAAAAACTTTTTCATCATTTACTCACCTTCATCTTGTTCCACGCTTGTATGAATTACTTTTTTTCTGTTGAAGACAAAAGAAGATACTTTGAAGAATGTTGGTAACCAAACAGTTGCCGGTAGCCATTCAATTCCATAGTATTTTCCATACTAAAGAAAGTCAATGGCTACCAGTAAACATTATGGAAATGTTACTTTTGAATAATCTAAAACAAGTAGTAACATTAAAAAAAAAAATACCTTAGGTAAAAACATTCATGAAGGATGTATAATGTTTCTGAGCAAATGTTTTAACATTAGGTGCATCCCAATTTGTGTACTTGTGCTCTATTCTATGCCATTTGGTAGTATAAATAGTGTGAGTAGTGCTAACACTGAAAATTCCAAAAAGAACATTCCCTGTTAACTGAGAAACCGCTGCAGCATCCGGATGATCTGTTACCATTCAGAAATATGCAGAGATTCCGAAAAGCAAAGCTGCAGCCAATCATCAAAGAGAATTCGATGACATTTGACCAATTACAGCACAGAGAACGCTGCAGCAAATTTGCATGTCTCCACTCCCACTACTGATCAGTATGAGTTCGGCTTGTTTGGTTAAAGGGATAGTTCACCCAAAAATGAAAATTATGTCATTAATTACTCACCCTCATGTCGTTCCAAACCCATAAGACCTTTGTTCATCTTCACATATTAAGATATTTTTTATGAAATCCGACACAACGTGAAACGGAAGCAAGGGCATGTGTCATAATAATACTCTTTCCACAAAGCAGATGGGATGAGGAGGAGAAGAATTGTTGAATAAAGTATTTAGTTCTGTTTTCTTTACTCACAAAAAGTTTTCTCGTAGCTTCGTAAAATAGCGGTTGAACCCCTGATGTCACATGGACTATTTTACCAACCTCCTTGCTACGTTTCTGGATCTGGGCACATTGCAGACCCTCTGAGAGCTCTCAGATTTCATCAAAAATACCTTAATTTGTGTTCCGATTAAGGTCTTACGGGTTTGGAACGACATGAAGGGTGAATTTTCATTTTTGGGTGAACTATCCCTTTAATTAGTGATTAAAAAAAAAAATTATACTATGGAAACTCATATGCAACAATATTTTTATTTTTCAAGCAGAAATACCTGGCACGTTTGTCTTATGAGCTCACTGCGCCTGTTTAATGTGCACAGCACGCATGCTGCGTGTTGCAATAGTATAAGCACTAAGCAGTATGCTGTTTCTTAACATATGCGAGAATTTTGTGGCTGCACACTGAAAATATGAGCTTAACACAGGATCTAGTTGCTTAACCTGCACAAAAAAATACAAGGTTAAAAACTTGTCAGAAGTGGGATTCGAACCCACGCCTCCAGAGGAGACTGCGACCTGAACGCAGCGCCTTAGACCGCTCGGCCATCCTGACATGCTACAAGCTAATTTTATGCTAGTTCGTTCATATTAGTAGCAGTGTGACATCATAACATTTCACTACATTTCGCACATTTATGCGTATGTATTGTGTTTTAGTGCATTGTTTCAATGCTACAAACCTTTTCTGACACGATCGTCTTTGCTCGCCCAAGTGAAAAGAACGTTAAACCACAGAAATACAATGCTACGTAGTATTAGCAATTAGCATGAGACGCTCGGTTAAAAAAAATCGATGTTTAGTAATGTTGTCAGGTACTACAAAGATAGATTCCGCTATTTTAGCTCGTCGAATTTATTGACTTGTAAAGTCTTCCTGCGTCGTTAACAGGTATAAAGTATTTTCCAGCAAAGTCTGTCACGTGGGAAACGTTACTTCACTCAGCGCTGGTCAAAATGAGCCAATCACAGTCGTTTATGATTAAAGTACAACGTACTTTATTTTATCATTTTACAGAGATTATTGCGTCGATTTTTATATACATATCAACAGCAAGTAGTTGCAAATAATATGTTTAAAAGATTTCATTTTCAATGAAAAAAGCTGTTTCCACTAAAATAAAACACTCGCTCTGATTTCACCGTGTTTCAACAGAGAATACGGGTTTATGGCCTTTGTGCGCCCCCTGGAGGAAGAGTTGTGTGTAACACAGACTGCAGAGATTAGTATCGCGTGCCACCCATAGACATATAAATACTTATATAAATACTTATAAATATTTATATGTCTATGGTGCCACCCCAATGGTCAAACTACTCGACAGCTGCTTCAGGTCAGACTGGACAGCATGTACCGAACTGCCGTCTTCAGTTCCATAGATCGCATATATATATATATATATATCTGACATTTTATTAGCTACAATAATAATATATCAATGAATGCATGTGTATTTAGAGAAAAGGAGCAGTGTGTGATTTTCAGGGTGTTCAGAAGAGAACTGTTTAGTGCTGATATGGACCACGTCGAGTAAACACTGAACTAAACAAGGTACAGAGCAAATTACTTGTATTTGCAATCAATATGCTTGATTAATTTACCCCACACGTCTGTAGATGATACAGTGTAGACCAAAAACATAATATAATATTGTTTTATAATTTATATACTTTTATTTGTATATTAATATTTTTATGATTTTTTAAAGATTTTTGTACTGTATTTTTTATTTTAGTTAGTTTTAGTAATTTTGTGTTTTGTAGTTTTTATTAATTTTAGCGTTTCAAGTTTAAAATTTAAAAATATTAAATATTTTCATACATTGTTTCATGTTTATTTTAGTTGACATTTATTTCAAGTAACAGTTGTTTATTTATGCACTGTATTTTATATATATAATCATTTCCTATTTTTAACTGTTCTAAATTAATTTTAAATCCATTTTTAAATCATTTTAAAAGTTCTTGTTTTGGTGTGAATATTTTTTATGATTATTTTTCTTCCTTTTATGTAAAGCACTTTGAATTACCATTGTGTATGAAATGTCCTATATAAATAAACTTGCCTTGCCTATATATTATATTCATAAACTTTAGAAAATATTATATAGACAGTTTTTCCTTAATGTTGCAGAAATGCTGTTGTTTACTGGCAAACAATGTTTTAATGTTACTCACAAATCAGAAAAACTATGGCTTCAGCACAACCTCCAAACTTCTCCTGGGTAGATACTGGTAAGGTTGCAGGCCTGGCAATGCCCCGAATGACGGCCCACTATCAGTACCTGCTTAACAACGGCATCAAACATCTGGTGACCCTGAGCGAGCGCAAACCTCCTTACCATGACACCTGTCCAGACTTGACCCTTCATCACATCAGGATTCACGACTTCTGTGCGCCAACCTTTGATCAGATCAACAGATTCCTGTCCATAGTAGAGGAGGCCAATGCAAGAGGACAGGTAAAACAGGCCAATTAAGTATGCAACAATATTTTTATTTTTCAAGCAGAAATACCTGGCACGTTTGTCTTATGAGCTCACTGCGCCTGTTTAATGTGCACAGCACGCATGCTGCGTGTTGCAATAGTATAAGCACTAAGCAGTATGCTGTTTCTTAACATATGCGAGAATTTTGTGGCTGCACACTGAAAATATGAGCTTAACACAGGATCTAGTTGCTTAACCTGCACAAAAAAATACAAGGTTAAAAACTTGTCAGAAGTGGGATTCGAACCCACGCCTCCAGAGGAGACTGCGACCTGAACGCAGCGCCTTAGACCGCTCGGCCATCCTGACATGCTACAAGCTAATTTTATGCTAGTTCGTTCATATTAGTAGCAGTGTGACATCATAACATTTCACTACATTTCGCACATTTAAGCGTATGTATTGTGTTTTAGTGCATTGTTTCAATGCTACAAACCTTTTCTGACACGATCGTCTTTGCTCGCCCAAGTGAAAAGAACGTTAAACCACAGAAATACAATGCTACGTAGTATTAGCAATTAGCATGAGACGCTCGGTTAAAAAAAATCGATGTTTAGTAATGTTGTCAGGTACTACAAAGATAGATTCCGCTATTTTAGCTCGTCGAATTTATTGACTTGTAAAGTCTTCCTGCGTCGTTAACAGGTATAAAGTATTTTCCAGCAAAGTCTGTCACGTGGGAAACGTTACTTCACTCAGCGCTGGTCAAAATGAGCCAATCACAGTCGTTTATGATTAAAGTACAACGTACTTTATTTTATCATTTTACAGAGATTATTGCGTCGATTTTTATATACATATCAACAGCAAGTAGTTGCAAATAATATGTTTAAAAGATTTCATTTTCAATGAAAAAAGCTGTTTCCACTAAAATAAAACACTCGCTCTGATTTCACCGTGTTTCAACAGAGAATACGGGTTTATGGCCTTTGTGCGCCCCCTGGAGGAAGAGTTGTGTGTAACACAGACTGCAGAGATTAGTATCGCGTGCCACCCAATGGTCAAACTACTCGACAGCTGCTTCAGGTCAGACTGGACAGCATGTACCGAACTGCCGTCTTCAGTTCCATAGATCGCATATATATATATATATATATCTGACATTTTATTAGCTACAATAATAATATATCAATGAATGCATGTGTATTTAGAGAAAAGGAGCAGTGTGTGATTTTCAGGGTGTTCAGAAGAGAACTGTTTAGTGCTGATATGGACCACGTCGAGTAAACACTGAACTAAACAAGGTACAGAGCAAATTACTTGTATTTGCAATCAATATGCTTGATTAATTTACCCCACACGTCTGTAGATGATACAGTGTAGACCAAAAACATAATATAATATTGTTTTATAATTTATATACTTTTATTTGTATATTAATATTTTATGATTTTTTTAAAGATTTTTTGTACTGTATTTTTTATTTTAGTTAGTTTTAGTAATTTTGTGTTTTGTAGTTTTTATTAATTTTAGCGTTTCAAGTTTAAAATTTAAAAATATTAAATATTTTCATACATTGTTTCATGTTTATTTTAGTTGACATTTATTTCAAGTAACAGTTGTTTATTTATGCACTGTATTTTATATATATAATCATTTCCTATTTTTAACTGTTCTAAATTAATTTTAAATCCATTTTAAATCATTTTAAAAGTTCTTGTTTTGGTGTGAATATTTTATGATTATTTTTCTTCCTTTTATGTAAAGCACTTTGAATTACCATTGTGTATGAAATGTGCTATATAAATAAACTTGCCTTGCCTATATATTATATTCATAAACTTTAGAAAATATTATATAGACAGTTTTTCCTTAATGTTGCAGAAATGCTGTTGTTTACTGGCAAACAATGTTTTAATGTTACTCACAAATCAGAAAAACTATGGCTTCAGCACAACCTCCAAACTTCTCCTGGGTAGATACTGGTAAGGTTGCAGGCCTGGCAATGCCCCGAATGACGGCCCACTATCAGTACCTGCTTAACAACGGCATCAAACATCTGGTGACCCTGAGCGAGCGCAAACCTCCTTACCATGACACCTGTCCAGACTTGACCCTTCATCACATCAGGATTCACGACTTCTGTGCGCCAACCTTTGATCAGATCAACAGATTCCTGTCCATAGTAGAGGAGGCCAATGCAAGAGGACAGGTAAAACAGGCCAATTAAGTATGCATATCTATGTTTTTTCAAATATTTATTAAAGCTACATAATCGCAGCTAACAAATATCAAATATATGTTCTAAGAATGTTTTGATAACTTTCCTGTTATGAAAACATTGCTTGTGAATCCTTTTTTTTTTTTTTTTTAATGTTATTTTTTCTTGGTTATGCTACCATTGAGGAACATTCCATTTGATCATTTTGCAAATATTATGGGAATGTTACTTTTGAAAGGACTCTAAACGAGTAGTAACATTTAAAAAATGTTAGACAAATGACAAAACCGTGTATAAGTAATGTTTTTGTTCTCAAAAAGGAACCAAATTTAAATAATGAGCGAGTACATCACAAAAACCATCTTCTAAACTGTGTTTTTGCCTCACCCTAAGTTACATTACTTTTTAGAGTTGTCAGGACAGATTTCCCAGGAAATTGCATGCTTTTATCATTCGTCTGCACATAATAACATCATATCTGATGGATTAATTAAAGAAGAATTATTGATTAAAGAAGGCCAGGCTAATACTCAAGGGCGTAGGTTTGATTTTGACATTGGTGGGGACATAACAGCAGACAACAACCTTCTCTTGCATTTATGATCGACTTTTGACCACAGTTTCATGTCATCTAAAGTCTTTCTTTATAGTTACGGTAGCTAATATACTCATAATTCATAACGAGAGCTTTTGAAGTTAGCACATTCATCATATTACACAATAAATACACAATTTTGATTATGTAAAACCAACATTACAGCAGCATTTTTAAGATGTTTTCAGTGGATTGTTTGAATACTCAAAAGAGAATATAGCAAAATATAATCATTCATTTGTGTAACACAAAAATACTAAATGCAGTATCTTCAAGCATCTGAACGTCGAACTGAAAGCAAAAAGTGAATGTCAGAGTACCTGTAATAAAACATGAACCAACAGTTTGCATCACATTTTTTGTACACTGACCAGGTTCACGGTTTGTCTTTGACAGGCTGTTGCGGTGCACTGTTTGCATGGTTTCGGGCGGACAGGGACAATGCTCGCCTGTTACCTGGTGAAGAGCAGGAAGATCACCGGAATTGATGCCATTAATGAGATAAGAAGCATACGCCGAGGATCCATTGAAACCAGAGAGCAGGAACAAATGGTGGTGCAGTTTTATCAACAAAATAAGGTGTAAAATAAGAAAAATGTATTTTTACGATGCAGATGTTTATGAATAATGTTATACAAAGCAATAAAGAATTATTTATTTCCAGTGTATGTTTTTATTTTTGAAGACTTAAAGGATGTATAAATTGCTATCACCTAAACATCTGGTAAAGTCACTACAACATCCCTGTTTCCAATATGAATACATTCCTGGAGTATATTTTTTATGACACTATGTGAAAAACACTGGTGAATTCAGATAAAGTGGGTCATCTTTAGTCACAGAAATGAAAAAGTGGCTCAGTTTATATGAATTTACCTTATGTGTATACAATTTTACAGCTTGCATGCAGTTTAGGAGGGTCTAGAAATAAATCATGAAATATTCCGCCTTGTTTATCCTTTAAGACACTATTGTCCGAATGATTGACAGTGTCTGAGGCTTGCCTTTTCATCAGGACACTTTGACTTTACTTGAAGAGACCATTGCCAAAGAAAACAGCTGCTGACGCTCCTTAAAGGTCAGATTCTCTGGGGATCGTCGTGCTTTGAATCTTTTGTGATCTACTTCACTGTAAGAATATATATATACACAAAGCAATAACCTGATTACAATTAAATACTACAGGTTCCTCTAAACATCCAATATGTGAAACAGAAAAGTTCTCACAAAGGCCATGTTAGAATAGTAATTTTAAGATTACAATCATTTAAATTGATGAATTTTTGTTAATTCCGTTCTCCAGATTAAAATTCCAAAACCATCATATATTTTATATAACTTATGGGTAACAAGTAAACGCAACAAAACACCAACATACATTAAGACAACAGAGCAATATAATAAATATAAGACAGAATTGAACTAGGTTCTACAATAATAATATTGCAGCAGCCCTTTAGCTTTATGACAGGTGCCTTCGATTTATATATACAGTCATGGCCAAAAATATCAGCACCCTTGGTAAATATGATCAAAGAAGGCTGTGAAAATTAATCTGCATTGTTAATCCTTTTGATCTTTTTTTTTTTTTTAAATCACAAAAATCTAACTTTTCATTGGATAATAAGAATTTAAAATGGGGGGAAATATCATTATGAAATAAATGTTTTTCTCAAATACACGTTGGACACAATTATTGGCACCCCTAGAAATTCTTATGAGTAAAATATCTTTGAAGTATATTCCCATTTATATTCACAATTTTGAGCACTCCAGGGTGATTATGAACATGAAATTATCCAGTCATGGCTTCCTGTTTCACAGAAATATAAATAGGCCCAAATTCCCTTAATCATCCATCACAATGAGAAAAAACAAAGAATATATTTCTGATGTGCAGCAAAAGATAATTGAGCTTCACAAATTAGTGAAGTGGCTTTAAGAAAAGAGCTAGAGCATATTGCCATTTCCACCATCAGGGCAATAATTAAGAATTTCCAATCAACATAAAATGTTATGAATCTGCCTGGAAGAGGACGTGTGTCTATATCGTCCTAATACACGGGGAGGAGGAGAGTTTGAGCGGCTAAAGACTCTCCAAGGACCACAACTGGAGAATTGCAGAAAATAGTTGAGTCTCGGGGTCAGAAAACCTTTAAAAATAATTGTCAAACAGCACCTACATCACCACATGTTGTTCGGGAGGGTTTCAAGAATAATTCTCCTCGCTCATCCAAAAACAAACTCCAGCATATTCAGTTATCAGACACGACTGGAACTTCAAATGGGACTGACTTCTATGGTCAGATGAAACTAAAAAATGAGTTTTTTAGCAGCAAACACTCAAGACGGGTTTGGTGAACACAGGGATAAAAAGTACCCCATGTGTACAATGAAATATACTGCTGTATTTTTGATGTTGTGGGCCTATATTTCTGCTGGAGGTCCTGGACATCTTGTTTAGACACATGGCATCACTGATTCTATCAAATACCAACAGATAAAAAATCAATAAGTGACTGACTCTGTTAGAAATCTTATAATGGGCCATGTTTGGATCTTCCAACCGTACAATAATCCAAACACAAACCTCAAAAACAACACAAAAATGGGTCCCTGAGCACAAAACCAAGCTTCTGCTGGCCATTCCAGTCCTCTGACCTGAACCCTGTAGAAAATGAGTGAACTGAAGAGAAGAAGCAGCGACATGGAGCTGTGAATCTAAAGGGTCTGGAGTGATTCTGGATGAAGGAATGGTCTCTGATCTCTTGTCAGGTGTCTCTAACCTCATCAGGCATTATAGGAGAACATTTAGAGCTGTTAAACTGGCAAATGGAGGTTTCAAAAAGTATTGAATAAAAGGGTGCCGTTAATTGTGGCCAATGTGTATTAGAGAAAAACATTTATTTCATAATGATATTTTAAATTCTTATTATCCAATGAAAGGTTAGATTTTTGTGAATTTTTTTAATAAAAGATCAAAAGGATTAACAATGCAGATTAATTTTCACAGCCTTCTTTGATCATATTTACCAAGGGTGCTGACGTTTTTGGCCATGACTGTATATATATATTACATTAAAACATAAATTATGAAAATATTATAATATAGAATTCATTACAGGATTTATTGGCCATTATTTATTGGCTAATCCATTAACCATTTTTGTGCTTCATAATTGCTTATGTAGTTAAATTGAGCTGAAAAGCCATTAAAATACCATTTCAAATAAACTTAGTATAGGCTGAAGTAAAAATTTGATAACAAACCCCACTCTTCCGTATTTTGGAGAGTTAAAAAACAGAACTGGTGTAAAGAAGCATGCATTCATAGTTGAGACTCACCCAGAACAGAACTTCTCAGATGACATTTTGTCATGTCCTGTAGATTCACATTTGACTCCATCTGCAGTTCCACAAATCAACGTTAGACAAATTGATCAAGTCTGAGATAATATTAATCAGCGATTGATTATGAAAAATCATCGAGTACCCTTCAAACTGGGTTCTTTAGTAAAGGGGCTTTCCTTTTGCTGGTCAGCAGGTGTTTCAGTGTTTTCACATTTCTGCTAGAATGACAAAATGATTTATAAAAGCTCATGCATACAAGTGATCATTGTGAGGTTTCAGTGCACACTTAACAACTCACCACTACATCACTTCCTGTCTGAAACCACGTCCGTTCTGCCCCCGAATCACTCTCATAATCATCGTCCTCATCACCGTTCTGCTGGAACTCCTCCAGTCTCTTCTGGAACTGCAGCTCTAGAGAGAGTCTGCGCAGACGTTCGCTCTCCTCTATGCTGCTCTGCACTTTGGCCTGCAGCTGTTGCACTTCCTGTTGCAGCAGGTCTGCAGTCTGTTGCTCATCCTGAGCATCCCGCTTCCATGAATCTCCAACAGAGAGCTTTTTGATCTTATCGGGCCCTTTCTGCTGAGGGTTCGCACTTAGACAAGAGGCTGAGCTCTTCTGCAATGTCTGCGTAGATGATTGGAAGACGACTGTTTTTTTCTTGAGAACCTGCTGTGGTCTGTGAGACGGTGATGCATTGCTCTGTTTTTGATACCGATGGTGTGCTGGAGACGTAATTTGGGTCTCCACAGGCTGGCGGAACGTGCTGAATGAAAGACTGTTGGCTTGTGGTGTATATGGGACGTCCATTCGTTTCGGCTGCGATAGAGGCATGGACTGGGTGGTTGTCGGGATCTTCCAGAGTCCGTTTCTGTGTCCCAGGCTGGATAAACTGGAATCCATTGGGCTTATGGTTGCAATGCTGTTCCATTTGCTCAGATCTGCCTGCTTCTTTAAATACCTCGGTCTGTCCTCTAGAGGACCTCCTTTCTCTTCACTCCAGAGATTGTCTTGAGAAAGTGCCTGTTTCTATGAGATGCATTAGAATTTGTTCATATACACACACACACACACACACAGGCATACAATAAAAAGAAAATGTATAACACCATTTAATATATATTTTTTAGATAAAATGTGATCTTAGTCTTATCCTAGACTAAGATGGAATGAAAAAAATACAAATTTGTCAAGATGCTCCATGGGGCCTGTAAATATTATGAATACATTTATAGTCAATAAGCTGTTAGAAATGCATTTCATTTAGTTAATTCACTTTAAACCATTATTCTCTGTACTTTACTGTTCATTTTATATGAATCACACTGTTTGTACATTTATATTCTAAATTTAAACATTAAAATTTGAATGATTACATTCTTGTTCACATATCCCCCCTCTGATTTTTAACAAATCGCACCCTGATAATAATAAGTATTAATATAGGCAAAAAAAAATGTTTTTGTATAAATCTTTTTATTACACTGTAAAAAGTGAAAGTTGACTTAACTTAAAAAAATTGAGGAAACCTGTTGCCTTAAAATTATTAAGTAAATTTTTTTTTAAAGTTAAGTGAACTTGACAATTCAAATAACTTATTTTTTAAATGATTATTTACTTAAAAATTTTAAGGCAACGGGTTTCCTCAATATTTTTAAGTTAAGTCAGCTCATCACTTTTTACAGTGTACCATTTCCAGATTTTAAGGGCGATGGACGCGTTCACAAGCTTTTTTCTGTCAAGACTTAAATGTTTGTCTTGAGAAACCTTGAGATATATTCAGTGGAGTAAAATGTGTGACAACTAACCCCGGCTTCCCCTATTTGGCAGGTGATTCTGCTTTCAAACAGACTCATGCAAAGCTTATGGAAGCAAAACTATCAAACACGGCAATAAAACAGAGAGAACAAAGACAGGAAATGCAACACACAAATACCATAAAGTTGATCTTTTGCTGATCCCTGGAGAATGGAGCAATATGTGGAGGATGTTCGATAGTTCTTGGTGTTTTATTGCTGTGCGGTTTGGATGTTGGCAGGGTCAGATATTCTCTGTGAAGAGCCTGAGCATTTGAAAGAGCGTTTCTTTGTTTCCCCTGGGGTGACAAGTGAAATAATGAGGTCAATAGTAAAAAACAACATGGGAATGTTCATAAAGGTGATTATCTTAATAAACAAAAAACACTGGTCTGTACTTACAGAATCCATTAGATTTTCAATGGAGAAGGATAATGTCATTTTTTCAGGAGGAACTGAATCAGCAGGCATTTCCTGGTTATCTGATGGAGATTGAATTAAAAAGAGCTTAAACCATAAACAAACAAAAAACGAGGTGTAGATAAACACTCACATGCCAGGTTGGGATTGGAACGATAATCCAGTTTCTGCTTGAGCCATTTCTGGTTTTGTTTAGTGTTCACTCTGCTGATTGTGTGCTGGTTTCTGAAGGTTTCTAATGGTCTTGATGGACCAGAAACAGATGGTTCGGCACTATCGTGAAGATCAGAGACACTGGACTTCTGCTTGGATGGTCCAACGTTATCAGGATCTAACAAATGTGAAACAAGCATGCATATGATCAAAGCCATAGATGATATATCGGCTATACAAATATTGAGTGAATTTAAGTATTTCAGAAGGTTCACACTGCAAAATAGGATTTTCTTACTCATTATTTTGTTTTGTTTTCCAGCGCAAATATCTAAACATTCTAAAATCAAAACACATGAACTCTTTCTCTATTATTATTTTTTAATTTTAAGTGTTGCCTTTCTTGGCCAGGGACCATTTGAAAAAGAGACTATAGTAGCCTATCAATATGAGTGACCCCCCCTGGTTAAATAAAGGAATAAATAAACATTTTTTAAAAAGGAGCAAAATATCTGCCAGTGGGGTAAGAAAAATAAACTTAATTCAAATGGAAAACAAGTTTATTTTTCTTATTGCATTAGCAGATATTTTAGTTTAATTTCACTTCATTTTGATCCATTTTTCAGAAAACAAGACTTAATATATTGTCATTTTGCTTCTCAAGCTAATTTATCTTGATTTAAGAATAATTAGATATTTGTACTGGATACTAAAAAAAATCATTTTTGTAGTGCAGTGCAATGCGTATTATAATGTTGTGTGCTCAGCATTCACTACCTTTACAGGTTGTTTGTGGCGACTGGGTAAATACTCCCTCAAAACCATAATATATAGCTGCTGACTTGACAATTTCCAGTGATACGACCGACCCAGTGTGCATCATTATCTCTGCAGCCCTGAATAGGATCAATAAAATCAGTTTTACTTCCAAACATGCAACAGATCTAGTCATGCCTTCCACACACATAAGAGGCTCAAAAACACGAAATGACTAAATTAGATTAAGATTATTTCACCTTTCCTGTGACACTCCCACAAGACTTTTGCCATCCACACTCAGTAACTGATCTCCTGGATTCAGTCTGCCGTCCTTCATCAATAAACAACAGTGTATAATATGATGCAAACAGGCACATTATGACTTTTGTTATTTGTGCAATGATACTGACCACATTTGCTGCTCCTCCCTGGACGATTGATTTGATAAAAATGCCAAGCTTATCCTGTCCAGCCCCCTAAAAGATATAATAAATCATTTTGATCAAAGCAAAATAAGTTCTGAAACTGTATCATTATAAAATTACGCTAACACTTTACAACAAGGTCTAATTTGTTAATGTATAAGTTAACATAAACTAAAAATTAGTGGTGTATTTCTTGCAGCATTTATTCATCTTTATTAATGTTAGTCACAAATACAGTTGTTCATTATTTGTTTGATAGTTGACAGTGCATTAAACAATAGTAAAACAACTTTTGATTTTAAAAATGAATTAAATGTTGAAATTCACCTAAGACTACTAAATGCTGTAGAAGTATTCTTCATTGTAAGTTCATGTTAACTAAATGAAACCGTACCTTGGCAGCTACAATGCTCACTCCCATTCCCCCATGCAAAGGTTTCTTTAGAGTTATTTTCACTGGTTCAGGTGTCTGTATTGACAAAATAAAATCACGGTTGTGTTCAGTGTTAAAACATGTCTGCTTAATTATAATGAGTGTATAAAGAGAATGAATTCAGAAAGCTTCAGTAAAATTAACAGCTTCTCCGTAGTCCAGAAGTGCATGATGGATGAGGACGGGTTTCATTACTACTTCATATAGTGTTAACTCTTGGCTGTTTTATGGGAATTAATGACTTTGCGTCTGCAAAATGACTAAAATGACTAAATGTAAACTTTAATTTCATCTGTAAATTAGCAACATACCCAAGTTGAACCCTTTGCGGAGTGATCCGATGGGCTAATGAAAATGATCCAAGTCCCAACGCAGTTGGAATGGGGAATTAATTTACAGAGACCTAGAGAATTACAGATATATGTATCTTTAACTATTGATTTTAAGTCTATATATTGAGGAACAGATAATGCTATAGTACCTTTGCGACAGATGGGCTCTAAAAACTCCTGAAATCCCTTAGGAATGCCACGCATGGAATCACTTGAATATCCGTCCTCAGGCAACAGGAAAGGCAGGTGAAGGTCCATTTCTTCTTCCAGTCGGATTTCTCCACCCTCTCCTCTCAGAACATCTGTTGTGGTTTCTGCCAAAGCAGCTACACGCTCTGTCAGTGCCTATGAATGACAAACTCTAAGTAGACACCATCTTTCATTGGGGGCTACAGAACAATTATGCCTACACTGCAAAATATGATTTTCTTCCTCAGTATTATTGTCGTTTTTTTCAGCACAAATATCTAAACATTCTTAAATCAAGATACATTTACTTAAGAAACTATAAGTCTTGTTCTCTGAAAAATGTATCAAAATGAAGCGAGTTAAGCTTAAATGAGAATAAAATATCTGCCAATGGGGTAAGAAAATAAACTTGATTCAAAGGGAAAACAAGTTTACTTTTCTGATCAAATATTTCCTTTTTTTAAGGTAAACGCTCTTGATTTTTATACATTTTTCAGAAAACAAGACTTTATCTTAAGTCGTTTTGTTTCTCAAGTTAATGTATGTAGATTCAAGAATGTTTAGATATTTGTTCTGGAAAATAAGACAAAAACATTGTCTAAACATTGTTTTCAAAAAAAAAAAATAATAATAATTAAATTGTGTTAAAATGTTTAAGCCTAAAACAAGAAAAATCATCTGCCAATGGGGTACGAAAAATAGGAAAAACAGCATTTTTAAAAAAAAATAATTTTCTTTTAAGTTTAAATTTTTAAGTTTAAATTTTAGAAAACAAGACAGTTATCTTCATTAATACATTGCCTTTCAAGTTAATGTTTCTTGATTTTAGAATGTTTAGATATTTTTACTGGACAAAAGACAAAAATATTAAGTTAAATATTATGAAAAATGTTTGCAGTAAATTTAACTCGGGGAAAACAAGTTTATTTTTTGGAGCATACACTGTAAAAAATAAAAAATAAATAAAAAGTTGAGCCAACTTAAAATTTTAAGGCAACCAGCTTCAGCAGATTTTTGAGTTTTCTCAACTTGTTGTTTTAAGTTTATACAACTAAAATTTGAGAATCTCCCACAAAAATAAGTTGAGCAAACTCAAAAATCTGCTGAAGCTGGTTGCCTTAAATTTTTTTTTTTTTTTACAGTGTACTTTTATTTTTCTGATCATATCTATCATATTGTTTTCATGTTTTAAGCTTAAACTCACTTCATTTTGATACATTTTACATACACTTACGTCATTTTGCTATCTTTACGTAAGAATGTTTAGATATTTGTACTGGATGATAAGACAAAAATACTTTTTAAGAAAATAATTTGTAGCAGTTTTGATTTTGGCGAGCGTCCATTTTTCTTCATGCACTTACGGCTGAAAAGTGGGGTTGATTTGGGCTGTAGTGATATTGGCTCATCAGTGCTCTCAGCTGTAGCGAGTTCAGCTTGTAGCATGTGGACTGAATCATCTGGGCGTCTCGTGTAGAGTAAGAGGTCATGGTTAGAAGCATCGTCGCCTGAAGGGAGCAACATTTTTAAGGAAATAACCACAGATGGATCAGATCTTTTGATGTTGATAAAGATCTAAATAATATTGTTCAAAACAGCAGTTACATCATTTTTCATGCTGTATTTCTTATCATCTTCTTTTTAGATACACTACCTGGATTATACGACTGAGATGGCAGTCAACGGCCAGCTCCAGCCCTTGTCTTTCTGCCCAGGCCTCCACGTGCATCAGACGCTGCCGTAGAGTTTTGCCCCAGTAGTTCGAGCACAGCGTGGATCCCGGCGCGGTGAGCCGGTTCAAGACCCAGGCCCCCATGAAGTGAAAGAGCTGAGAAAAAAGCTGGATGCTCAGAGCAGGGTTGACCCGACACCTTCGGAGCAAACTCATGCTCTTTATGAGAGAGTTCAAGACGCCTTCTAAGAAGCAAATTCAGAACAGATTCTTTATTTGCAACAGTACACACACAACACCATCTTTAATCCAGATGTTTTATCATCTGAAGCAATTGAAAGGAATAGTTCATGCAAAAATGAACATTTGCTGAACATTTACTCACCCTCAGGCCATCCAAGATGTAGATGAGTTTGTTTCTTCATGGAAACAGATTTGGAGAAATGTAGCATTGCATCACTTGTTTACTTAAATCACTTACATTACAATAATTCAGAAGTAATCCACACCACTCCAGTCCATCAGTTAACATCTTGTGACAGCTGCATATTTGTTAGAAAAAAGTCCATAATTACAACGATAACTTTAAACCATTGCTTTTGATCTAAATATGAGAAAATAATCTATAATAATGCCTCATCCGGTGGAAAAAGCCCATCTCCTGTCGTCTCTCACATCAAAATCCACCAACATACTTGTATAGAACTGTTTTGGACTATTTTCACTTGTAAACAGTGCTTGATCTGTGCAGATTTCTCTCTTGATTCAGACAAGACGACTTTGTCACTGGAGAAAGCAATATGAATAGAGGACTTTATTTAAGCAAGAAGCAACAGCTTGAAGTTAAAAACATCTATGGATTTATTTCTTACAAACACGCAGCTCTTGACTTCTCAAGATGTTAATTGATGGACTGTGGATTATTGTGATGTTTTTATCAGCTGTTTGGACTCTCATTCTGACGGCACCCATTCACTGCAGAGGATCCACTGGTGAACGAGCGATGTAATGCTACATTTCTCCAAATCTGTTCCCATAAAGAAACAAACCCATTTACATTTTGGATGACCTGAGGGTGAGCAAAAAAAAAGAAAGAAAAATCATTTAAGGCTAAGTTTTTTTTTGTTTTTTTTGCTCAGATGCACAATGATAAAAGTATACTCTCATTTGTGAGTTTGAACCCATAGATCCAAACATAAAATCTGATCCATCAAAAAAAAAAAAGTATTTTCTTGCTTAGTATTTTAGTCTTGTTCTCCAGTACAAACAAGTTTTCTAAAAAAAAAAAAAAAAAAGGAGTATGAAATGAGTATGCTTAAAACAAGAAAAGAAAATATCTGCAAATGGGGTTAGAAAAGTAACCTTAATTCAAAGGGAAAACAATGTTATTTTTCTGACATTACGGACCAATATTTTTTTCTTGTTTTAAGCATAATCTTAATTTTGATACAATTTTCAGAAAACAAGACCTGATGCTTCTCAATTCAGCATATCTTGATTTAAGAATGTTTAGCTATTTGTACTGGAAAACACCACAAAAACACTAAGAAAATAATTTTTTGCAGTTAGTGCTGACTGACTGACATGCAAAGTAAGGAACTGATTTCTTTTCACCTAAATCTGAATTAGATGTAGTAGATCATTAAAATGCATTCTCACAGCAGTCAGTGTGAACCATTGCACAGACAACACTGAAAATATTTTGCAGTTACTAAACATTTTACCCATTTCTTTTGCCTGAGCCATTTCCTTTTTTACATCAGCAAAGAATGCAGGTAATTGATTTTCAAGATCAACCTGAAGCCGATGTGACAGGTACCTGAGGAAACATTAACGCCTAATTAAACACTCAAAATACATCGCCCTTCCTGCAAAAACATCACAATGCACTCATGCTTTTATCATACCTGAAAGCCTGCTGCACAAGTTGAGAGAGAGTATTTTGAGCCTGGAGCGTGATGGGACACAGATCTCTGTCCCGTCTGATGAAGTTCAGGAGCTCAGATGTGTTGGCCATCCAGAAGGCAAGAGCCACTGCGATGTTCCTCTGTTTCTAAATGAGAAACACAGGAGCCAAGAAAATGATCAGGGAATTAACTTGTGATATATAAAATCTTCAAGTCAGGGAGTATATCACATTTTTCTAATTACAGTCTTCGATCTACCTGAACGACGCCTTGAATCAAGTGCACAATCTTGTCAAATATCACGCAGACTTTCTGTTCAGTCTGCGTAGGTTTATGGCTGGTTAAAAATCGCCCAACCAGATAAAACACATACGCGGGCGAGAGCTTAAAGTGAATCGTGGAGCTGTTAATGTCATTTATCACAGCAAGCAAGAATGAATCCTCATCTGAAACAGAAATCATAGACAAAATGTAAATGAGCTAAGAGCAGAGAGAACTGTATAATTGTGCAGACTGGATGATTTTATTAAGCCAGGATCAACAACTGCACCTTTTTCCTTTAAAGAAATGCTGAGCGGGAGATTCCATTTTACTTCCAAGTAGTCTTGTGTCACACTGTAACAAGGAGAAAAATATACTTCTTATTATTTACTAAATATTAAATACAAAATATAATGTTATTGGTATACTTAATGTAGCTTTGTATAGCATGCATACATTTAGAAAATAATTTGGAAAGATTTACTGATTTCAGCAAATGCCAAATTTTGCCAAAAAAAGCAGTCAAGTATGAATTGATTAATTATGACCTTCAACTATTACATGAACATGTTAAAGTGACAGATTACTTGTATTGTAATTTACAATACGAGAAAAATGTCACTTTAATGTGCTGTTATATTATGTTTTGTTACACGCAGACACCTAAATATCGTTTTTTCCTATTATATATATTTTTTTATGCACCATGCAGCTTTTAGAGCTCCAAACCAATTCACGTTCACATTAAAGTAAAAACAATTGCTGTGACATTTTCAATGGTGTCTACATAACTTTTGCTATAATATTTGCACACTCAAACATCAGATGCCTGATTTACTTTTTAAAATATATTAGTGGTTTTAGTCACAATAAATCAGTTAGGTTTTTATATATAGAATTATATTGAATTTGAACAGCTCTCCACCTCAAAAAACTCTCTTTAATGAATACAAGTCTTTCATCACAGGCTTCTGGGCACAAAAATCTCTTTTAGGTCCACTAAAAAAGTGATTACCTACCTGTTTGTTTTACTGCCAGAGACACTGTTCTCTAACGTGTGACTGCTAGAAACATTTTTCTTCTGTTTATTTTTCTTCTCTTTCTTTGATAATGTCCTCTTGAAATTTTCAAGTACCCCAACTTTTTCCTTATTTTCCAAACAGCCATCCTAAAAAAATATATATATATATTTAGTTCACTCCAAAATTCTTATATTTAACTTACTTATTTGATATTACAACTCATGGATTTAGTAGAATGACAGGGACGTCACACACCTGTAAAGTTACACAACTATCATTCCTCAAGACAAATCTGCCATCTGTGTCTTTATTCCAGTTGAGTTGAACCACCAAGGGCTTTTCTGAAAGGTCCAGTTTTCTTTCTTCTAAATGGCGAAAACACAGAACATTAAGTCAATTCTGACAAGGACTTAGAACAGAAGCGTGTCTACAAACACAAGTTAAATTCAGTCCTGCTGTCACCTTGATTTTTTAAGACCTCATACAATGAATATGAGAAAAGCTGTGAGGTCCCATCGTGTTGAAACTTCTCCAGCAGGGTTTCAATGACCTCTTGTGTGGTAGAAGCACTTGAGATACAAATGCATTTTGTGGCACAGTTCCCTGAAATATGGTCTTGGAGGTGGAAACGAATAACTCCATGAAATACAGAATCCTAAAGAATAAAAAAGATTATTAAATTGCGAAGACAGAAAGAAGCAAGCAATGCTAAAAATATATATTTTTTTAATCTCAATTCATCCTACCAGCAATGAGATTAAATAGAAAATGTAAAATTCAAACTAAATTAAATAAAAAAACATGACATCTAATATCTATTTTTTTTGCTAGACGGCAATGAGATTAAATGGAAACATTAAATGCAAACTAAATAAAAAAAATAAAAACCAAACATGAAATTTCTTTAATATATCAATTTTGAATCCTAGACAGCAATTAGATTAAATGGAAAATGTAAACAAAGTAAATTAAATGAAAAATAAGTATAAATAAATTGAATTTCTTTAATATCTCAGTTTTTTACACTACAGCAGCAATAGGATGGAAAACATGAAACACAACCTAAATTAAATAAAGAAAATAAAGCATGCAATACATTTCTGTAACATCTCAATTGTTTATCTTAGAAAGCAATGAGATTCCATGGAAAAATGTGAAAAAAATAGATAAATAAATAATCACAAATGGAATTTCTTTATCTCAATTATTTATCCAAGACAGCAATACTAGTTCTCCTTTTTCTCAGATTTTTCTCCAAAGAAAAAGACTAATCAAAATGTGCTCAGATTTGCCAAAAGACCAAAGTCTTTAGTCGAAAGTCAAAGATCTTAGTATGAAGCATCAAATTCTTCAAATGCTAAATTATCTGATGCAATTCATGATATATATATTTTTTACTTCTTTCTCCTAATGAACAGTCTGAACAGTTTGAAAATGTAAAATTGTAGTTCTAACATTACAAAACCTATTTGTAAAAGTCTAATCTTTAAAAAGAAAAGCGTTCACCTCATCAGGTTCAGTGATCTCAAACAGGCTGAGTCGGTTTGAGTTCCACTGCCGGATGTTTTCCTGAAGTCTCCTGCGCTCCTCTGGATTCGTCTCAGCATCATGACCCAAATCAATAGCATTTCTTTGTTTTTGCTTCATATCTTGATGAGCTTATCAGATATTGATTTTTTTTTTTTTAAATAATCAACCAACTTAGTATCAAAATGAATCAGTCAGAGCTGCTGAGGCTCACTAAACTTCACGTTATTTTCACGTCAAATGCCTGGCACTGATTTTTTCCAGCCTGTTTAACATTCAGACCGAGTTTGTTTGACCCATTAACACACAGCAGTTGAAAGGCTAACCTCATTTCCCATGATGTCCTAATGTAAAGGGCTACAATAACTAAAGAACGAAATACGGAGGGCCCTAATTTGGCCATTCAAGCCTAATTTGAAGGAAATGCTCTACTCTTTAGAGCCCATTTGATAGTAAACTGATTGTTTTTGTCCAATATATTCAGTAAACTGACTAAATATGCTCCGCTGAACTAGAATGACTAGATTGGGTGTTGCTGAATGTGCTTAAAATAAGGAATACAATGAATTTACCCTTTTGTTCAGACTCAGACACTAACGTATAACACCATGAAAGAGAATTTACAGGTCACCACACGTTAATTAACATAAACTATTGTGTGTCAATAAAAGCATTTCTTCATTAAAAGTGAGTTTCATGGATGGCTGGATGTGAGTTATGACCATGAATATAAAACAGGCTACATCACCCAGAACGTGAACAATGAAAACAAATATAGACACATTGGATATTAAATATGAAGAGACACATTTAATGAACAAAACAAAAACAGCCAACAAATAAAGCATTAAAAGTTTGGGAATATGTCATTTAAAATGTCTAAAATCATCTGAACGCATCTCTACTTTCATTTTTCCTTTTGGATGCATATTGCATATATGATATTATGCTAATATTACAGTACTGGACATGCTATCAACCATAAATGTTCTGATTACATTTATTGTTTGCAAATGAAATACTTTCTAGGATGTTCTCTCAGCTGCTTTCATTGGAACAATGTTTATTTCAGGAAACTGAGGCCCATCTTTTTTCTTGTGTTTGCACCTGCTAAAGAACATATGACATTATTAACAGTTTAAATTAACACCTATATTATTTGTGAACTAAAAACAAAAAACTGAACCTACCTTCTCATATTTTCCACATCATCCACAGTTTCTGGCAGATCAACACCTCTCATTTCTGGTAAAAGCATCACAAGTCCACTGTACAGAACTGACATGGCCCCTGTGTATGGGGACAGAGAGAGACATGAGTCGATAAGAAACACAAGGAATTTATTTGTTTCGATTTCTGAAATTAAAATGACTTCTCACCATAGACGAAGAGGGGAAGCTCTTGCCAAATATTAGCTAATCTGTACAGAATAAACGGAGCAACAACTGCCCCAATGTCACTGGCTGAGGAGCACACAGATACGCCTAAGTTTCTGTAATACACAAGAAAAATAAGTAAATTACTTAAAAAAAGAGAAACATTTAATGCCCTAGATAAAGAAATACTAATCTAGAAAAGGAAGACAAAACTTCAAGGCAATCTTAATTGTTTTAAACATTAATATATAGATATAGATATTTACAGATATACATATATTGAGTTTGAAAACGTTTATGCATTGCTATGTGGTTGCTAATGTGGTGTGAGTAGTTGTTAAGGTATTGCTGTGTTTTGAGTAATTGCTATGGTATTAATAGACAAATTAGTGGGATATTCAATTGTCCTTTAATTAAAAACCTAAAGACTGTTCACTTATAGAAGGTAAAGTAACCCAAATCAGAAATGGGGACTGTGCCAGTTTTAATGTATATAGCTAAAAAGGCTGAAGTAAAAGAAGTTGTGTAAAGTTTTGGTCACAGGATTTTGAAAAATACCAAGCCCAAATTTGTAAATCAACAGCAGGACAACCAATGATGGTATTGAGGTGTTAAAAAATATGGTAACACTGGTTTAGGGACCAATTCTCACTATTAACTAGTTGCTTATTACCATGCATATTGGCTGTTTATTAGTACTTATGAAGCACATATTAATACCTTATTCTGCATGACCATATTTTAGATCCCTTAATTCTAGTACCCATACCTAAACTTAACTATTACCTATTAATAAGCAGCAAATTATGAGTTCATTGAGGCAAAAGTCTTAGTTATTTGTTACAATTGGTCCCCAAACTAAAATGTGACCAAAATACAAATATTTGGCTTTAATTTCAGTGGATTATGTGATTATTAACACAATTTCTGTTTCATATTCATTGATAAAAGACTGATAAATACCTGAGTGGTGTTGGATACAGTTCTGTGTTGGCAAAATTCACAGTCTCATTCCCAATAGCAACAGCCAGTCTTCCGATTATCGCAATGGTTCTTTTCAGCCATGAAATATCTTGAAAAATAGATTGATGAACACTTTAAATGAAACATTTAAACATTTTCAAAAAATGGCAAAACATGGGGATGTAGCTTACTCAGTGGAATAAATGGCACAGCCAAACAAGCAGCCCCTCCAATAAAATTGACTGTTGCCATGAGAGGGCGTCTGCCAATACGGTCAACTAAGAAATAAAATATAATTCCAGTTGGAAGCTCCACCACAGCGGAGATGAGAAAATCCAGGAAAACGTTATCTCCTGTGATTCCTAAACGTAACACCAAACCCTGGAACACCACTGCACCGGTAAACCTGCAGCAAGAGGATGCAACAAAAACAATAAACGTCTCACTGCGTATATAGTGCATTTGATCGAATAAGATAATAGTGGTTTTGATTACTTTGATACTTATACTGTTAAATAGGTGTATTTAGTGACATATAAAGAAAGCTCACCATGCATATATCAAGATGAGGGTGTGTTTCCTCATTTTAGGAGTCCTAAATAAATCTTTATATGAAGGACGAACAATTTCCTCTTGTTTTTCTATCAGAAGATCCATCTAAAAATCAATACAAAATAGTTCCTTTTTAATACATAATAAAAGTGTTTTTCGGAGTACTGGAGAAGAAGACTTATTTGAGACACATTGTTATACACAGACACAACAAGCACTAATCCCTGATGTGAACTGAAACAAATAGAGCGAAAAGGAAATTCCAGGTCATCTGTATGGTTCCACCACAATGTTATTTTTAGTGGGAAAAAAAGGATGCTCTTGAAGGCATTTCAAATACAGAATCATGTGTTAAGATTTGATTTTAATTGTGAATGTTGACTATAGAGTTTGGTTTGTACACATTTTGGCATACTGTTGATTTTCATTAAAAATACTACCAATTTAGTCTGTTTATAAAGCCACAAGTCTTGCACAACAAAAAAAACCTTCTGCAAACTTGTTTATGGCAGCATGTAAATTATAAAAATAAATATTTAAGCATTAATAACACACTTAATGCAAAAAATAATGCGTAATGTAATGTAAAAACGTATTATATATATATATATATATATATATGAAGAGTTCATTTGCAAAAACAGATAACTCCGTTTTTAAGTTCTCAGAAATCATGTTTTTTCATTGTGCATTCCAAATAATCTCAGTCCAACTGCAGTTGGGTTATTTTGACTAGGTTAAAAAATTTATTTCACAATAGGATTTTCTCCCCACTTTCAATTGTTTTACTTCAATGATAGGTTGGAATTTTGTGACTTTTTTGAATGAAAGATAAAAAGGATAAACAATGCAGATTTATTTTCACAGCCGCCTTTGCTCATATTTACCAAGGGTGCCAATATTAATGGAGGGCACTGTATATATATATATATATATATATATATATATAAATATAAAAATGTCTAAATCTTGAATGCATATCATTTTGACTTCCAAACTCATATGTAGGAACTTCCCAGAAGGACTTAAAGGCAGTAAAAACAAACAAACATTGATTATACTAACTAAAGCAACGAGTTTGATAAATAGTCTGAGTCTAATTACCTCTTGAAAGTCTTCAGGAAGTGATCTTTTATTGCACTTTGCGATGCTCTCAACAATTTTTACAGCTTCTTTTGTCTTCCTTTGTGACAGCAACCATCTGGGAGACTCTGGAATAACCCTGTTACAACATTAATGTCTGCCATATCCAGCAAATGATATATGATAGAATCTTATATAAAGATACCGATAACTTATGCAAAATGACTAAAGAGAACCTTCATTTCAAATGTGATTAAAAATCAATCATAAATATCTTATCGTTCCATTGCAAGCAATTACCAGTGATAGACCAGAAAGATGAATGTTGGTAGAGTCATTGCCAGCTGTAGGTTCTTCCATGAAGGAATGTAATACGCCAGAGCAGGAAGGAGCACCAAACCCAACGAGTACAGAGTACGGGACATAACGGAGACAAATTTCCTGTTGTTTGATCCAAAGAATTCGATAACTGTTTTGAAAAAGGAAAATATATCAAGTAAACACATTCCTGTAGTGCTAGTGACTCCGAGGTCATTAGTTCGGTCCCCAACGAATGCATGAACTGATAAAATGCGTAACTTGTATGCAATGCAAGTTGCTTTGGATAAAAGTGTCTGGCAAATGCATGAATACTATACATATATACGTAACACAAGTTTGCAATCTTAAAGCTCTGGAGCTTAAAGCACTTGAACCTCAAAACTGGATTGGTGACGTTACAAGCAATGTATTTGCTTTTCATATATTTTAAATGACCAAGTAGTTGTATTTAACTGATTTAGAGCACTATTCTGATGTTAATTCATGTACTTAACAAATAACAGCTATAGTATATCATCTTATGTACCCACCCAACACATATATGGCGGTCCATGCTCCTTTGGCGAAAAAGCCTTGCAAACATCGAAAGAACAGGAGGAGGGGGTAATATGGTGAAAAAATAATGCATATCCCAGAAACTGCAAGGCCAAATATTGACACAATAAAACAAGATTTTCTCCCAAACCTGTAAATAAAAATGTTATTATTAGTCTAGAATGCGTTTATGTCATGATATCAAATGCACCTCGATTTTTTTAATGCACTTTGAATATAACATGCTGATACACATAGGCAGAGCGTGTGCTTGCCCTGGCTATAGGGACTTGGGGCAAAAATGCCACTAAATTGGACAACAATGCCCCTGCACAAACAATTTAAATCTATTATGTCTGTTGCTAACAAAGTGAAAATGAGTAGACAGTGTCGATTGTGGCATTAAATTAAGATCTGCTCATGTTGCACCATATTTCATTTTAGGCGTTTTTAAAGTGTTGCGCACGTTAACCAATCACACACAATTCTGGTGAGCTTAGGAATGCAATGGCCAATTAGAGGCGTTCCGATGAGCCATCGCTGAAACTCATCAGTTTTGAGTGCGCGAGTGTTCTCTGACTGAATTCACTTTCTATATCCCTATAATTTATTCGCTGTTTGAATAACCGTGGAAAGGAAACATTATAATTATCAATTTCTAATCTTTTATTAAATTGTAATCACGTTAAATACAAATTCAGTCCCATTAAACATATTTTATTAGCCTGCATGACACCCATGTCTGGTTCTCGCCTAAAACAACGGGTTTATGATGTTTAGTACATTTGGCTGCTTTGAGCCTTACCCTGGAGTTGGTTCACCCTCCACCTATGCTGATACATGAAAGATGGAAAATACCTGTCAGCTAGGTATCCAGTCACCAGGGCACCTATAAAAAACCCTCCAGCTAAGGATACCTGGTTCAGGTCTGCAAGCCAAGAGTCTTCACAAACCAATGAAAACTGGGATACATGAGGACAACATTCAGATTAGGGTTATTAAACAATTATCTGACTGCAAAACTAAATAAAAATGTGCATGGAAGTATTTACATGTCACTACGCATAAAGAGATTCATCAATATTTAGTCACTGTCAAGGAGTAGTGCTGTTAAACGATTAATCGCATCCAAAATAAGTTTTTGTTTACATAATATACATATGTGTACTGTGTATATTTATTATGTACATATAAAAACGCACACACATATGGTATATATTGTTAAAAATATTTAAAAATTTTATTATGAAAATCCAAAGCTATGATCTGCTGAATATGTTGTTAATTTTCTTATACTGAATGCAAAATTCTTCATTCATAAACAAAAATAGCTTAAATTTCCTCGTCTTTCCCCCTTTTTCTTGTTGAATTGGTCTCTCTTGTTTCATCTCTTAGACTTACAAATAACAAAAAGAGTCAACTTTTTGATGTATTATGACAACTTTTCTAAAAGGATGTAAGTTTATTTTTGTACTTGTATGTATAATATTATAATTTGAAGCACACAAATCCAGAATATTTGTTTTCTGTTCTTATTTTTATGATTGCACTTTGTTGGAAGTCTCGCTTCCCTGTTTCTGTATGTTTCTACAAGTTTTGCAATAAAAAGAAAAAATATTAGGCTATATATATTATATAATAATTAGCCTATATTATATATAAATAAATTTAATATAAAAAAATTATATTTTTCTAAAATATATACATGCATGTGTGTATTTATATATAGGCTACATAATAAATATACACAGTACACATACATATATTATGTAAACAAAAACTGATGTGATTAATCGTTTGACAGCACTAGTGAAACACTGATCAGTTGCATTTTAAAGCATGCAAATACTAAGCAAGCAAATGCATGTTAATGATTTGTTACTTTCACTTCAGTTTGAAGTCAAAGCTGGCACAATAACAACTCTCACCTCTGTTACAATGGTGCTCCGGTTCTCATCAAAGGTCCACCCTTCATTACAAGAGGATAGATGTGTGCTGTTGGTGAAAATGGACCGGTCGAGGGAGATATTACATGTAAGCGCGCTCCTGTTCCAAAGCGCGTCAAACTTCAAGCATTTACTGAACGCGCCGCGCGACCCCGTGCGGGGAACCGTCAGATCGCGGACCTGCTGCTCTGAGAAAGCGCATTTCTCCTGGAGACCCGCAGTTTTACACCAGTGGTCTGGAGTGTATCCTAAGAACACAACTCCTATCAGCACAAAAGCGAGTAGCAAAATAGGCAAAGACCCTAAGAGAGAGATTCTCTTCTGATACAACCCGAAGTCACCAGCGTGTTGCAGAAGTTCGTCAAAATTAGACATCTTTATGAGGGTTGGTGGAAGCGGTTTCTACAGTAAGCCCTGTTTTATCATGCAGTCTGTTGTTGGTACTTCAGTTGGGACGTTTGGTGTGGTTTACCGCAGATACTTAACTTCAGAGTAAGTCACGCATGAGCATTTAAAGGGCTGCGGAGGTGGAGTTATGTTCAAAGTTCCTCCGCGTCAGTCACGTGAGACAACATAGTCAGAATTTATGTCTGAAACCTGTGTAAAGTGTTAAAGAAAGGCGATGTATGAGATTTTTTTAATACTACATATATGTATATATATATATAGAATATGCCTTTTACCTGACAGATATAAATCAAACAGTTGTCGCGAGGAATCAGCTGACTCTGTGTTACCACACACTCTGGATACAGAGCAGCGGCCCGCGTTTTTTTAGCGAATCACAATAACGCGTTCGCGTTTGCTGTGATCGGATTGGCTGGCATATATCTGGAGGCGGGGCTTTGGAAGAAATTGCGTGTAATTGGCTGAAATTGCTTCTATAGCAGTGTTAGGCACTTATAATACAAATACATATAGCTAAAAATTGCCATTTTTGAATTCTTGACCGCTTTTTAGACCAAATGTGCCACTCCCAAAAAAGCAATGAAGTAACCTTCCATAACAAAATGAAGTTACATAATTTGGGAATCTAGTAAATCCAGTTAAACGGTATTTGTTTGTAGTTTCACCATACAAACCAACACCTACAATAATCACAATGAATAATTAATTCAAACGGTCAAATCCTGAGGTGATTCTCGCTGTGTTTACATAGTAGCTACAACTTTTTTTAGATAGGCTATGAAGAGATTAATTCATTTAGAGAATGATTTAGACTAGAGAATGTAATTTTTTGACAGTTTTGCATGTTTTTTTGTATTTAAGACCTCTAAAATGATTTGACCAATTAAAAGTTGTATTCAAAAACAAAGCAATCCTATGTATCATCTATGATTTACAATTTTTGGTGAATGTTTAGACATCTGCTTTGGCCCTAATACTTTATCACTGGTTCTTGTAACATAATATGTACTTCACATGGGTTTCTAATTATACTCACCAATGTTCATCCACAGGTTCTCATCTGCCAACTCAAAAAAACTGTTTCACAATAATATGAATGAAATTGGAAATAATTGGCTGTAGGCTTTAGCTTGAGTAATTAATACTATATCAAAAATAAAAAGCAGATAAATGACTACGTATCTATCATTTCCAACAGTTGAATTAAAGTTTATCCAAATGTATGCACCATATATGTGACTCTGGACCACAAAACCAGTCTTAAGTCGCTGGGGTATATTTGTAGCAATAGCCAAAAATACATTGTATGGGTCAAAATGATAAATTTTTCTTTTATGCCAAAAATCATTAGGATATTAAGTAAAGATCATGTTCCATGAAGATATTTTGTACATTTTTTACCGTAAACACATCAAAACTTCATTTTTGATTAGTAATATGCATTGCTAAGAACTTCATTTGGACAACTTTAAAGGCGATTTTCATAATATTTAGATTTTTTTGCACCCTCAGATCTGTATCTCGGCCAAATATTCTCTGATCCTAACAAACCATACATCAATGGAAAGCTTATTTATTCAGCTGATGTATAAATCTCAGTTTAAAAAAATTTACACTTAAGACTGGTTTTGTGGCCACATATAACCATTGTTTGTATAACCTCACGTCTTTTATAATGACATGTATCATAAAATTCATAATACTACATGAATGCATGGTGTCAAAGTTCAAACAAGCACGATACACATGGATGTAGTTGTATAAAGTTTATTTGTGAATGTGACAAACTGACATTGAGATTAGTCTGTCTAATCAACCGACTGCATGTCTTTGTCTCTGACATCTTGTTGTTCTTCAGACAGTGTGTCTGTGATGGTCTCCTCTGTGAAGCTGAACTCTGTGTCAACCTGTTGGTCACCCTGAGTGTCGTCTGCACTCTCAACGCAGCTGTTCGTGTCCTCGTAGGCCTCTGGTGGCAGGTGGCGGTGGATGGTGAACGCTGTCGAGAGTTCCTGTAGCCGAGCTTTCTCTGCCTTCAGGTTGGCGAGCTCTTTGGTCAGCAACGTCGCATCTGCAGGAGACTTACATGTTGGTTCAATGGGAGTGTCTGCATCTTGAGTGACCACTTCTGTTGAGACTGTCACTTCCTCTTTAGTTACTGCCACTTCCTCGGTAGTTTCCTCAGTAGTGATTGGCTCGGTAGCAGCTGAGTCTTCGGCTCCAGGCTGTTGAGACCCGTGGAGCTTCTGATACAGGGTTTTTCTCTCGTCCTGAAGCGCTCTACACAGATTCTCCAGTTTCTGGGTCTTCAGGGTGATGAGTTCAAACTCCTTCTCCTTCAGCGCTTTCTGCGTGAGAAAATCTTGATCATATTAATCTGTATCTACTATAAAGTCTCAGCAGTACTATTTGGGTGAAGATTCATTCTCTTAATTCTCATTGTACAGCTAGTTCTTACAAATGAAGAACCTTTAGCATCCATGCAAAAAAGTTTCTTTACAGTGGAAAAAGGTTTTTTTTAGATTATTAAATGGTTAAAAGGGGTTCTTTTAAGAACTATTTACTAAATGGTTCTTTGGAAAACCTGATATGGTTAACTGCATTCTACAATATTGATGTATGATATATAACCTGAGCAACTTACATCTCCAACCATATCAATGAGAGCTTTATTGCAGCCATCAAAACGGGATTTCCAGGCCACTGCCTCCTTCTCTAACTTCTTCATCTTCTTTGCCATCTGTAAGACAAATCAACATCTTACCATGTACATCAGATAGACAGCGAGCTGCTTATTGACTTCTTATCAAGTCAAGTCACCTTTATTTATGTAGCACTTTTAACAGTACAGATTGTGTCAAAGCAGCTTTACAGTATTAAATAGGAAAAATAGTGTGTAATAATACAAAAGGACAACAGTAAACACTCAGTTAAAGTCAGTTCATCATCTTATGTACAGTAGTATCATATTTTCACATTTCACATCACATTTTTATTCATATTTTGAATTGGCTTTTATTTTAAATTTTCAGTTTTCTTTTTAATTTTAGGTTAAAGTTTTAGTAAGTTTGTTGTGTGCTTTTGTCATATTATTATTATTATTATTATTATTTTAAATATTACTTTTTAATTTAATTTTTAATTCAGTTATAGTTTAGTTTTAGTCTTTGTTCATTTCCAGTTAGTAATTTTAGTGCTTCAGCTAAAAAGATTTTGTGTTTAGTTTTAAGATTTCAGATTTCATTTCAGATTTATTTCAGTTTATTTCTTTTAATTAACAGAATTCAGAATTTTATTTTTAATTAACAGAAAGGGTTTGATTTTATTTTATTTTTAAATGTTACTATTTAGGTTTAATTTATTTTTATTTCAGTTTTAGATTTATTCATTTCCAGTTAGTAATTTTAGTGCTTCAGCTTAAACTTATTTTAGTTTGTTGCCAATGCAACATTTCTCATTTTCCTTCAGTTTACGATTTTCAACAAATTTATTTTCAGATTTATTTCAATTAACAAAAATGTTTTTAATAGTGTAAGTCTTGGTCACCAATAATAACCCTGATTAAACATGAGAAGACATGAGATGAGCTATAAAAATTAACTCTAATGTTGTGTTCAGGGTCTGAGAGATACACTAAACATTGATGCATTTTATGTGAGACTCTAAACAAGTTTCGACAAGTTTTAAAATTTTTCCTTATTGGACCTCACCACATTTCTGAAAAGTATGTGCTGAACCTTCAATAATACATACATAATTTGTTGGGGGGGTATGTATGAGGAAGGTATCGAAAGATTTGAAGAAAATATTTTATAATTTCAGAGATACACACCTTGTCCATGTCCTGTTTGAAGCTGGCATACACATTGTGGCTCTTAGACACCGTTCCTTGGAATTCATCAAACTTCTCAGAATATACAGCAAGCTGACAGAAAAAGAAATTAGTTAATTTCAGAACAAATATGATTTGAGAGAACAATAGTAATGTGTATTATTTGAAGTAAATTTACCTGAGCCTTAATGTCAGTCTCTTGTTCTTTCAGAAGTTTAACCTGTATTTTGGCCTCTGCAGTCTGCTTCAGTAACTGGAGAAAAAAAGTAAGTAAACAATCCCAGAAAACAACAGTAAACTTATTTCAGGAGTTACCTGCATTGCACAATGGCTGTAATGCATTGTTTATACTTCATTGGACTCTAGCTAGCAGAAATATAATTTGCGCAATAAAAATATATTTTATTATATGAAATCTTGAGATGTTTTACTCACATGTTCCTTCTCCAGCTTGTGTTTCTCCCCAGCTTCTTTGAGCATCAGGTTGGCTTGTGTGAGTTTTGTCTCCAGTAATTTCTGCTGCAGGTCTCTGTGCTTGAACACTTTTTCAAGATTCTGCATGAAGGCCAAAAACACAACCTCTCAGTCTTTATTAAATGTATTTATTGCTATCCACATGCTATTTAAAGCAATAGTTCACCCCAAAATTTAAATTTGAGTACTAAAAAATGTACTCACCCTCAGGCCATCCAAGATGTAGGTGAGTTTGTTTCTTCGACAGAACAGATTTGGAAAAATGTAGCATTCCATCACTTGCTCAGCAATGGATCCTCTGCAGTGAATGGGTGCTGTCAGAATGAGAGTCCAAACAGCTGATAAAAACACCACAATAATCCACAAGTAATCCACACCACTCCGGTCCATCAATTAATGCTTGTGAAGCAAAAAGCTGCGTGTTTGTAAGAAACAGATCCATCAAGATGAATCATCAAGGCATTTTAGCTTTAAACTGTTACTTATGGCAAAAATATAATCCATAATCCATGAGTCCATAATCCATAATAATGCTTCCTGAGGTGAAAAAGTCCTTCCCCTGTCGTCCTCTTACATCAAAATCCACCCATATATGTGTTTAGAATGGTTTTGGACTGTTTTCTCTTGTAAACAGTGCTTGCCTTGATCTGTGCATATTTCTCTCCTGATTCAATGGTTTGAAGTTAAAAATGTCTTAATGATGGATTTGTTTCTTAAAAAACATGCAGCTTTTCGCTTCTCAAGACGTTAATTGATGGACTGTACTGGAGTGGTGTGGATTACTTGTGGATTATTGTGATGTTTTTATCAGCTGTTTGGACTCTCATTCTGACGGCACCCATTCACTGCTGAGGATCCATTGGTTCATTAGTGAGGGATTCATTGGTAAGTGATTGCTAAATTTCTCCAAATCTGCTCCGATAAAGAAACACACTCATCTGCATCTTGGACAAATTTTTTTGTTTAACTTAATGTGATAAAATAACTAACATTGAAATAAAAATGAATCAAAAAACTATATGGACTTATTTAAAAAAGAAAATGAAAACAAAAATAAAGTATTTAAAATAATATATTATAATAATAATAAATGCTTTAAATGATGTGATCTCAGGTCAAACCAGAGTGATGTCCTGTAGTTTTCCCTCACCGCCTCTCGCTGGTCATATTTAGATATGAGGTCCTTGAGTTTCTCCGCCAGGTCGCTGTTCTCCTGGCACAGTTTGTTGTTTCGGCTGCTGTGCTCCTCGATCTGGGCCTGGATGTCCGTCAGCGTGCTCTGGAAGTGTGTGGTGATTTCCTTCCGCTTCAGATCATCTTCACGGCACCGCTGTAGAGTTTCCTCCTGCACCAAAAGCATGATGGTGGATATGAGTTGTGTGTCAATGTTTTATAGTTTTAGTAAAAATAACTTTATCGTAATGCCATAATTTATGATTTATTATATTATGTTTGTACAGGGAAAAATATAAACGATTTTACACTGTAAAAAATGTATCACTTGTTATTTGTGAGTTTTTATTTATTGTTTGTGACTTTTATTTACTAGCAGTTTCTGAGTGAAAATTGTTTTAGAGTAACTCCTACAATCTTTTTTTTTTTCCAGTGTGTGAATTTGTATAGTAAAAAACTGTGATTTCAGTGCGCCTTCTTAACACTGATAGAATGTTTAATGTTACAACCCTTATACTGACACACTTTTACTTTTTGATATAGTTTGCAGGTTTTGATTTGCGCTCGTTAGCAGATATCAGTGGTTCAAACAAGCTCAGATGATATCATGACATGAGATGATATTGTCACCTTTAGCGTCTTGTTGTGTCTTTGCAGCTCTCTGCACAGGCCTTCTAGTTTGCTGCGGGCCAGAACGGCTCGGCTGTGTTCGCTCTGAAGCTGATCCTTCTCCTTCAGCACCTGGAGAAGTTTCTTCTGCAGGACCTTCAGCTGTTTCTGGTCCGAGCGGTGCTCCTCCAACTGCAGGTTACATGTACACATAATATAATTATGATCTCTTTTATTTAAGAGAAAGCCATTTTAATATAATATCTCTGAAAAGACAGCTTAGAGAAATATTAAATTATTTTAATATTATTATTTTTTACTAATTCATTTATGTGTTTGTTTTATTATTTATTTATTTTACTATTATTTAAATATTTATTTAAGTTTATTTTTTAACGTTGCAAAGGTAGAACAGTTCAATTTTTATGAAAACAAAGACAGAACATTGTTGACTATTGTCTTTAGTAGTTCAGTTCAGCTATTTATTTATTATATGTATAAGACAGGTTACTATGGGACAATCCAAAACAAAACTGTACTGAAATAAAAGTATTTTAACATAGACGAATGCAAGGTCTTGCTGTTTTAATTTATTAACTAACAAACAATGAACAATGCATTTATTACACTATTTATTAACCTTTGTTAATGTTGTTTATTTATGTTAGTTCACAGCACATTAACTAATGTTAACAAACACAACTTGTGATTTTAATAATGCATTGGTAAATGCTGAAATTAACATTAACTGTTTAATAAATGCTGTAGAAGTATTGTTCATTCTTAGTTCATGTTTTCTAATGTTGTTAACTAATGAACCTTATTGTAAAGTGTTACCGTTTTTTTTTTAATACTTAAAATGTTTTCACAAAGTCAAAAAAAGAATTAAAAAGGGGCAGATTTTTTCCAAATGCATGTGTGAATACCTTTTTTCTTTAGTTCATATAGTATAATTTCATTTTCATATAGTACAGTGAGGTAGCTTGTTAAAAAGTGTCATTTGTTTTTATGTTTCAAAGGCAGAGTATTGTTGATGACTGTACTCACCAGTTCAGCGTGTTTTTTAATGAGAGCCTCCAGTTTCTGTTCAGGGCTTCCGAGTTTATTCAGGCTCTGCATGAGCTGCATGGCTTCCTTCCCTGTGATTAGTCACACAGTATGATAGCATCAAGTAGGAAAATAATTAGATTTAATTGATCACGAATCACATTTCAAATAGAGTATGAGTTAAATATCTTGCATGTGACTCACCGAGGCCTTTCAGCATCTTCTTCTCCATTTTCTGGTCTTTGGTCTTGTCTGCAACGGCCTCTTCCTCAACATCCTCGGCCTCCCCTGGCTGTTCGGTGACCTGATAGGTGCTGATGATGTCCTCCAGCTGCTGACTCAGATCCTCGGTGAGGTCATGGGTCACTTCAGCCTTGGTGTCACCGTTTGTAGACTGGGCACAGCTCTCCATTCTGATGGAAATCTGCTGTTGAGAGATGACGGGATGAATCCTTTTAAGCTTTTAGACTGAACAACAGAGCCGTTCACATCACAGGTTTTGATTCGGATTAAATGTTTTTAGTAGTGTAAGGGTGATTCTTTTATTATTTTACTTTGAAACATTTTTCACTCAGAAATAGCTAGTAAATTTAACAAACAATTAAAGAAACAGCAAGTAACACATTGAAATAAAGAAGAAATTTGAACTAGAATGATTCTAAAATGTACTCCAGTAATCTTTCATTTATTTGCAACTTTGAAAAATAATACAGTTTATACAGTGTGCTTGAAATTACACAAAATTAAAATGTATCACAAGTTTTGATACTGTTTAATGTGATGGTAATGGTTTCTAAAGTTAGTCTACTTTGATTCATAACATCTTTTTTTTCATATATATATATATATATATATATATATATATATTTTTTTTTTTTTTTTTTGTGAATTAATGAATTATAGAAATTCACACTTTTAATCCTTCTTTAAAAAAACGAAACCATTTTGTAAAATGTTAGGCATGATCCCAGCCAAAAAAAATGATTTCAGAAGATTTTTAATGTTTTTAAGTTAAGTACATTAAAAAAACTGAATGTTTTAACCATGATGGTGTTTAGTGCTTGTGTGAGTGACACTGTGCACCTTCTATATGTTATTATTTAAAAGCTGCTTGTGATGGGCTTTTGTTCATTGTGTGACTTTGTCATCACCACCTGCATTTGGTGGTTATCAGTGTATTTCAAAGGTACAAAACAGATTTCAGTACTTTATTAGGTTGGTATATTAACATTATATCAGTTAATGAAATTACGGTATTTAACTGTAAATTTAAGTTAAAACCGTAAAACCTAAAATTTTGTTACCGTATTTTTTACGGTAGAATTCCGGCAACCACAGCTGCCGGTTTTTTACCGTAAATTTAAAAAAATTTTTACAGTGTGGGATGCTAAAGACATGCAATAGCAGGGACAGCAATTTTTGGTTATAAACTAATGAACAAATTTTTATACATAAATACTCAAAGATTTTGTGAAGATTGTATCACTATTCACGAATAATTTAAAACTAAACATACTTTAAACTAAAGCTTTAATGGAATCTTTAAAAGTTCTTAGAATCACCCATATATGTTTAAAAGATCATGACGTGCGATGACTGCTTGTGTATTTGCTCTTAATTATTGTAAAGAGATGTTTGTGGTTGTTTATCCTCTGAGCTACGAAGCGCCTGTCTGTTTGCCCTGTTCATCTGGTTAAATTTAGCCGCTCTGTCCAGGCTGATAACTCCCCCTTTCACAAGAACGGCACATGGCACCTGTTCATGGCCTGGAGTCTATTTCAAGAGACTCTTAATATGGTCAACTTGTCTGTTTATTCTCCAGCATGTCAGCGTTCATGAGTGTTCAAATTATATGTTGTAAAACGGCATTGCACACGACATTTAGAAAAAGCTGTTTTTAATGCAAAATATTTTTATATATCATAATGTTTTTCTGCCTTCCAGTTGACCTACACTGAACCTTCATGCATTTGAATGTATTTCCAGTCCTCTTGCTCTTGATATACTCAAGGATTAGATCTTCAAGGAACAGACACACAAGACTTTCAAGAAATTGACAGAATAGACAGAAATCCAGTCTAAAAACACATGCTGCGTTACACTGAAACGTGGTTTTCATGCTGAACACATGTCGATATATATATATTTACCTTTACTGTATGACAATCAAACATGCAGTCAAACCAGTTCACATTTTAAAAGCTATGAAGACAGTGCATGTAAAGTTGAGGAGACATGAGGAAACACTTACCAGCAGGAGTAGTGAGTGAGTGAGTGAGTGAGTAAGTGAGAGCAGCAGAAGCTCTCAGAGCGGCTGACAGGACAAACGCAGCTGCTGCAGGAGGCAGACAGACCTCAAAATAATCAGGAGGCTGAGACTCAATTCATGCTCTGTAGATTATCTGCGTGAGTTCTGTCAAACACTGTCTGATTGTTGTGAAATCTGTAGACATGAAAGACATAGGCAAAAATGTTTCAAAACCAATCAGAGCATTAGAAATTTAATATTATAATAGGAAATTGTGAATCTCATGAAATGTCAAGAAGTCCAGATCTATTTAACTTTTTGTTTTTGCTGTTGTTTTTTGCATTGAGAGATTAGTAGTTTAATATAAATTAAGCATATTTTCTCACAACTTCTCACTTACTCTCACTCTAAATGTTGGGTACAAAAAAATATAAAAATATATATATATATATATATATATATATATATATATATATATTTGGATAAAAGTGTCTGCTAAATGACTATGTGTGTGTGTGTGTGTGTGATTGGTTGGTTGCATTTGTGTTTGTTTTTTAGTTTTAGTTTTTCATTGTACAAGAAATACACATACAAAGACATTATTAAATATTAATATTGTTACCAGACATGTATGCTATTAAAACGTATGCAAACTAAATTCTTTAATCTCACAAATGTTTTGTGTTTTCCTTTTTTTTTAACAACTATATACAATATTATATAGTTACAGTTACTTATAATTTATGCTTATTTAAAATGATATTATAATATGAAATTGTGAATCTCAAGAAATGTCAAGAATATGTCATATTTCACTTCGTTGATTGATTGATTGATTTTTTAATTGTGGGATTTGTTTCATGACAACTAAGGATATTTTCTTGCCATTTTCCATTATATTCATGTAATAAAAAATGAATTCTCATGAATTAATCATGGATAATATCAAAAATATTATACTATTATTTGAATTGTATAAAAAGTATTTGTGCAGCATGTTTTTATTCATGTTACTACCTTCAGTCTATGATGATTTAAAATGAAAAATTACTATTCTGCAGTAATGTGCTTAATTATGATGAAATAATGTAACAAATGCAAAATCTTTAAAAATATATTTAAAAAAAAAAAAAACTTTTAAAAATTATTTTAAAAAGACCAAATAATTTGGAAAGTATGCATGCACAGTAAGCATAACTCCAACATTTACTTCAAAAGTTCTTTATTATACAGTCCACTGCAGCTCTATAACCAATGCTCTGAGCAGCCCAGATATTCTGACCAAGCCTCCATTAATCTCGGTGTGAAAAGAGTCTATCAGCAGAGCCCGGCTCTCAGAGCGCCATGTTTTCAGGATCGCACGGTATGACCCTCTGTTTGCATGGGATTGCACAGATCGCACATGAAAGCCACATGGATAAATGCTGATCTTTTAATTAGTGACTTCATCAGCTTTGATTCGTGACAGTGCTGGGACAGACAATTATTTCCCATGAGGTCTTGCTCTATGCTTGGTTAAATGAAGAGGACAAACTGTCCACTTGGGATTAGGCTGGTAAGTTTACAAAATATAATCAAAATGAATTAATTTTTTGTTTGTTCATTCTGGTGATGCTTTTTAAATCAAACTTGAAAATGCTACATCCTGAAATGACTGCATGTATGCAAGCATGTTTGCATATGCGTGCAACTTTCAAAAAAGGCATAAGCAATATTGTAAAAACCTTTACAAGCTTGTTTTGAAAACATCAGCTGTTGCATTTGTTTTATTTCCATGTCTACATTTCTTTAATTTCACTTTAAGCCTTACATTTGTTGGATTTTTGTCAGCTGTTCCCCCATTATGCCTCAAAGGCCTGTTTTTTTCTGCTGACTAGTTGAATGGGGATTATGTGTGGACCACATGTCCAGTCCTTTTGTTTTTCCCTTTTTGTTGTCTTTTTGTACCTCATGGGTAAATGGAGGAAGGTAGAGCAGATGAAAGGGAAATATTCAGCACAGGTCAACAGCGTTTGAGCTGGAGCTCAGCAGAAGGCAACAGGTCTGAAATGAGGGCCAAGCATTACAGAGTAATTCAGCGGAAAGAAAAAAGATATTATCATGTCCTTAAACTACATCAAGAACTTCTATGAGGGATGTGTAAGTAAGACGATGTGTGTCGGTTTCCTTTTTATTTAATTTTTTCGGATTTTTTGTGGCAAAATCAAGAAATCACATTATTAGGTTTTCGGCATTTTAATATATGTGACCCTGGACCACAAAACCAGTCTTAAGTCGCTGGGGTATATTTGTAGCAATAGACAAAAATACATTGTATGGGTCAAAATTATCCATTGTTCTGTTATGCCAAAAATCATTAGGATATTTAGTAAAGATCATGTTCCATGAAGATATTTTTCAAATTTCTTATCGTAAATATATAAAAACTTCATTTTTGATTAGTAATATGCATTGCTAAGAACTTCATTTGGACAACTTTAAAGGTGATTTTCACAATATTTAGATTTTTTTGCACCCTCAGATTCCAGATTTTCAAATAGTTGTATCTCGGTCAAATATTATCCGATCATAACGAACCATACATCAATGGGACGCTTATTTATTCAGATGATGCATAAATCTCAATTTCGAAAAATTTACACTTATGACTGGTTTTGTGGTCTAGGGTCATATATTTAGTTTTAATGGATGCTTCATAATAAATTAAGTAAACATTTAAAAAAAAAAAAATGTTTTAGAGAACATTTGTTTTCAACAGTTTTGTTTTTTCAATGGTCATAAAGCAACTGTATGTAGTTTTGTGTATTTTTTAAAGCCCCCTGAGTGGAATTCATTGTCGTGTAGCTGTGTACGACTGCCGTAAAGCAATCGCGGAATTTCGTACCCGCTCATCTCCCACAACATGGGAGAAACAAAGCGCTTCGAAACTTTGAATGAATTGAACCAGTTGCTTCGCAAAACGACTCAACTTTTCGAAGCGCTCAAAACGCCAAACACTAGTGACGCATGCTGGTCAAAAATGTCTATGCAACAAAAACTCATGCCAAAACATGCATAAAACAGCTTATAAAAACCCATTGCAAATGTTTTATTGAAAGTGTAATCTATGAAATGCAACTAACAAGTCATCTGCAACCAACAAATCACCACAGAGTATGTAGCCTATAGCTAATATGTGACCCCGGACCACAAAACATAAGTAGCACAGGTAGGCTATATTTGTAACACTGTACAGGTGCATCTCAATAAATTAGAATGTCGTGGAAAAGTTCATTTATTTCAGTAATTCAACTCAAATTGTGAAACTCGTGTATTAAATAAATTCAATGCACACAGACTGAAGTAGTTTAAATCTTTGGTTCTTTTAATTGTGATGATTTTAGCTCACATTTAACAAAAACCCACCAATTCACTCAATAAATTAGAATACTTCATAAGACCAATAAAAATTTTTTAGTGAATTGTTGGCCTTCTGGAAAGTATGCTCATTTACTGTATATGTACTCAATACTTGGTAGGGGCTCCTTTTGCTTTAATTACTGCCTCAATTCGGCGTGGCATGGAGGTGATCAGTTTGTGGCACTGCTGAGGTGGTATGGAAGCCCAGGTTTCTTTGACAGTGGCCTTCAGCTCATCTGCATTTTTTGGTCTCTTGTTTCTCATTTTCCTCTTGACAATACCCCATAGATTCTCTCTGGGGTTCAGGTCTGGTGAGTTTGCTGGCCAGTCAAGCACACCAACACCATAGTCATTTAACCAACTTTTGGTGCTTTTGGCAGTGTGTGCAGGTGCCAAATCCTGCTGGAAAATTAAATCAGCATCTTTAAAAAGCTGGTCAGCAGAAGGAAGCATGAAGTGCTCCAAAATTTCTTGGTAAACGGGTGCAGTGACTTTGGTTTTCAAAAAACACAATGGACCAAAACCAGCAGATGACATTGCACCCCAAATCATCACAGACTGTGGAAACTTAACACTGGACTTCAAGCAACTTCTCCACCCTTCATCCAGACTCTAGTACCTTGGTTTCCAAATCAAATACAAAACTTGCTCTCATCTGAAAAGAGGACTTTGGACCACTGGGCAACAGTCCAGTTCTTCTCCTTAGCCCAGGTAAGACGCCTCTGACGTTGTCTGTGGTTCAGGAGTAGCTTAACAAGAGGAATACGACAACTGTAGCCAAATTCCTTGACACGTCTGTGTGTGGTGGCTCTTGATGCCTTGACCCCAGCCTCAGTCCATTCCTTGTGAAGTTCACCCACATTCTTGAATTGATTTTGCTTGACAATCCTCATAAAGCTGCGGTTCTCTCGGTTGGTTGTGCATCTTTTTCTTCCACACTTTTTCCTTCCACTCAACTTTCTGTTAACATGCTTGGATACAGCACTCTGTGAACAGCCAGCTTCTTTGACAATGAATGTTTGTGGCTTACCCTCCTTGTGAAGGGCGTCAATGATTGTCTTCTGGACAGCTGTCAGATCAGCAGTCTTCCCCATGATTGTGTAGCCTAGTGAACCAAACTGAGAGACCATTTTGAAAGCTCAGGAAAGCTTTGCAGGTGTTTTGAGTTGATTAGCTGATTGGCATGTCACCATATTCTAATTTGTTGAGATTTTGTTAAATGTGAGCCAAAATCATCACAATTAAAAGAATCAAAGACTTAAACTACTTCAGTCTGTGTGCACTGAATTTATTTAATACACGAGTTCCACAATTTGAGTTGAATTACTGAAATAAATAAAACTTTTCCACGACATTCTAATTTATTGAGATGCACCTGTATGGGTCAAAATTATAGATTTTTCTTTTATGCCAAAAATCATTGGGATATTAAGTAAATATCATGTTCCATGAAGATATTTTGTAAATTTCGTACCGTAAATATATCAAAACTTCATTTTTGATTATTAATAGGATATGCATTGATAAGAACTTCATTTGGACAACTTTAAAGGCGATTTTCTCAATATTTTGATTTTTTTTAATTTATTTTTTTATTGCACCCTCAGATTCCAGATTTTTAAATAGGCTAGTTGTATCTCAGCCAAATATTGTCTGATCCTAACAAACCATACATCAATGGAAAGCTAATTTATTCAGTTTTCATTTGATGTATAAATCTCAATTTAGAAAAATTTACCCTTATGACTGTTTTTGTGGTCCAGGGTCACATATGTGTATAGGCTATGTGTGGTTAATCAGAGACTACTCTTCCTTTTTATTATACAGATGTGTCATTAAAAAATGTATACAAAACTATAATGGACCCCAGAATTAGGTAAAAAAAAACACATACTGGTTCATGACCTCACTGAACTGATAACTGAAATACCTAAACATTTCGAAAAAGTTGTGACGTAACGAAGCCTCATTTACTGAAATCACGTGACTTCAGCAGTTTAGGCTATGTGCTCCGAATCACTGATTCAAAACAAATAATTCGCAATGGTTTCGAAGCTTCGCAAATTAGTCATTTAAAATCACTGGGGTAGTGTGGATTTTTTAAAACTGATATTTTAAGGTAAAAAATATATATGAAGTTGCTTTAAATTATATTGTTCTATGTAAGTTGTGACGTACCAATTTTGTTTTATCTTGTTTGATTCGCGGTGTTTTTGTAGCTCCGGCCTCCGACTGTGATTGGTCAGTTCCACACCCTGTTTTTTGGCTCTGTGCGCATGTTCTTCCTGGGCGTTCTGGGATTTGCGGTTTACGGGAATGAAGCCCTTCATTTCAGCTGCGACCCCGACAGGAGGGAGCTCAACCTCTTCTGTTACAATCAGTTCAGACCTGTAACGCCGCAGGTAATATTGCAAAAACAGATGGAAAGCTTTAATTGAGTGTGAGATTTAAAAAAAACAACAGCCAAGTTTTTACAAGAACTAAAGTTTTGAGTTAAGAAAGACTGAACAGTGTTCTCAGAGATTTACATAATGTAAAACAAGTTGTCACATACAGTTTAAATGTTGTAATTTTAAAACTATTTGTACAATCATTTTATGGTTTTATTTTATTTTACACTTAAATATCTAAAAAAAAAAAAAGATTTAAGATTCTCCATTATCGGGCTATTTTATTTAGGAAACAGAGTAAAAACGGTAATATTCTGAAATATTATTACAATTCAAAAGTATTGTTTTCTATTTGAATATATTTTAAAATGTAATTTATCCCTGTGATGCAAAGATTATTTTCAGCATCATTACTTCAGTCTTAAGTGTATAATAGTTTTAATTTGAATATATTTTATGGAAATCATGATACATTACCATTCAAAAGTTTGGGGTAAGTAAGATTTAAAAATTCCTTTATTCAGCAAGGATGCAATTCATTTGTCAAAAACCATTTATAATATTACAAAAGATTTATTTATTTATTCTCTCTCTTTTTTTTTTTTTTGCAAGAAAGGTTTACAAAGCTATTTACTATTTACAAAAAATGAACCTTCCTTACAAAATATTCGTTGTGGAAAACTTTTGTTTTGGCAGGTGTTTTGGGCCCTGCAGCTAGTGACGGTTCTTGTTCCAGGGGCCGTATTCCATCTGTATGCAGCATATAAAAACATAGCCCAAGAGGATATTCTGGAACGACCAACATACACAGTGTTCTACATCATTTCTGTACTGTTACGGATCGTCCTGGAGGTGGCAGCATTCTGGCTCCAGAGTCGTCTCTTTGGATTCCTGGTTCATTCGCTGTACTTCTGTGATGCCAGTTCACTGGACAAGACATTCAACTTCACCAAGTGTATGGTACCTGAGCACTTCGAAAAGACCATCTTCCTCAGTGCAATGTACATTTTCACCATTATCACCATGATTTTGTGTATGGCTGAGATTTTTGAAATCCTCTGCAGAAGGCTGGGCTATTTAACACATCAGTGACAATCACCAGCTTGAAAATAGCACACAAAAAATGCAAATGTTTAATAGACATTTTTCATAGAATCAAACTGTACGATTGCATGCCTTCCATCCAGTTGTTTTGACATTATTTTCTACCTCTCTGTGAAACACATTTTAAGAGGCAGAAATAAGTGTTTGTAAAGATTTTGCACAATAATAATCTACTGTTCATTTTACTTATTCTCTAAAACAATCAATGACTCGTGTTGTAATGAAACGTCACCGTCTTGTGTATTATTGTAGATGTATCATTACAAATATTAAATGTCCAATTACACTTTTCACTGAAATTATGCTTACTATAGAATTAGTGATTAGAAAAATACAAAATAATGCAAAAAGCAGCATATGATTGTGTGCTAAATAATCTGGATATTTAAAAACATTAGAGATGAAAATATACTTACTTCTCTGGTTTGTTTATTATTATTAATATGCATATTTCATTTTGAGGTAAGAACACTGTCAACAAGTTTTTATAATAGAACTTTAATTTCAGTTTTTTTCTAAAGGACATCTTGTAATCAGAGTAAAACAAAAACAAACAATTAAATAAGAAGAAGTCAGCTGCCTTTATGGGCAAAACAAAAGAAATATTCATGAACTTCTATAAATGATGACCATGTACCAGTCCGTAAGATAAATAACAGTTGTAATTTCTAAAATGCCATAAATTCAACCTAGATAATACACAATACTGTAAACATGACATGAAAGTTCCTTCAGTATAAACTCAGTTTAACTTCACCATCTCAGCATTTTTTAAATACTCAGACTATTAATATAAATACCATAAACTGACTGCTACTTCATATGATATCTGTATGTTTAATATGAGATAGCACTTATACCTTCTTTAAAGACGTTTAAAATGACTTAGGCTAAAAATTCATACATTCAAACAGTCAGACAATTTCACCAGACAAGACCCCTTCATCTGATGGCAAGAAAAACCTGAAAAAGCAACTATCCCTTCAAATATACAATTCATTTTTGTTTACTTCAACACAAGCCACTCTTCAAAAGTAATTACAGTACATGATAGCGATTATGTGTGTGTGTGTTTGTGTAAATATGTACGTGCGTATATGTGTGTGTGTGAACACGTACATATGTATGTGCACATATAATTGACTTAACAGTGACTGGAATGTTGTGCCATATGATTAATTCAATGAAAAATCATTTAAAAGAGCTTCAATATTGATGACACGGCATTCAGTCTATCAGCTCGCTAGAAAGTGCTTCGAATAGTCATCTTAATGCACGATACTTACTGCTTTTTATATAATAATAATAATAATAAGATGTCATATGCAGTTCTCTATTAAAAATGCCTTGTAATGACATTTCTTTGCTTAAGTGCAGAAAAATCTAAAGATTAAATAAGGAAACGAGGTATGATACATTTAGAAAAATACTATGCGGTGGAGGAGGTTTAAACTGTTTAAAGAATTTATCAACACTTTTGGGTTCATAATCTTGAACGCACATAATGCGGTTAAGTTATAAAGGTGCCAGCAAAAATATACAACAGCATACAAGGCAATGTCATAGCATAGCTTAATGCAAACTTTAACGTACGTAATAAATGCAGTCTCAAAAAGCAACCACGGTACCTCATATTAGTTCAACTTAAAGACCACCACTATTGTTAAGTGCATAAACAGGGTACATCGAATGACTTTCTCTCATCGAGGGATATGCAAACATCTTCTTAAAAGGCACAAGCAAAAGTCAAAGACAGAACGGCGACTGGCGTTTTGTATACTTGGGACGCAAATGATGCACTTCCAGTCCTGTGAAACTCAGAACTATAGATTTCATGAAATATTGATACAATTTTTTTTTTTTTTGCATGTATTGTTGCAAATATGCAGCTTGAACATGTTTATTGTTGTAATTGATATGGCAGGAGAAAATGGCATGTGCATTGAACATAAATGCAAGATGCTGTGCATATTCTGTGTATTATGTTTTTGCCTATGTTACCAAAACTCCTTGGTCAGACTCTTAATGCCAAAAACACACTCTAAGCAAGTTTGGTTTTGTGCATCTTTGTCTTCCGAAATGTCCCAGACTGCAAGGGGGTGCTAAAGGTCAACTACTGAGCAAGTTAGTTTAAGTTTGTTAAACTTGGCATGTTTACAGCAGCTAGGCTACCTGAAGAATAAAACATCTGGGTTAATGGCACAGACACTTAAAGGTAACTCTATTGCCCCCTTGAGTACAGAAGTTTGCAACCGCCAGTGCAACACAAGAACCCACATAATGTATGTAGAACGCAACCACTGAATACTTGCATAAAATATGTTTCTGGTCTGAGCTTGAATTGTAGTTTTACTTCTCAATGCGATTATATAGTGCTTACAAAGTCAGCTTTTAGGTGGTTTATCAGTGGCATCTTCAGATGTGATTCTGAGGGACGCAATAGCTTTTGCACAGATGTAGACGCTCTCCTCCTTCTTATCGTCTTTGCTAGGAAGGCCAGTGGAAGAGGTTGCTATTTCTCCACTGTAGGCCACTCCAGGATCTAGGACAGGGACTGAGGTCCGGCCAGAACTAGCCGTTTCTAATATGTTCCCCTGTGGATTTGACGGGAGCAAATTTCTCTCCCCAGCAGCACCAGATGTTGACATGGTGGGCATTCTTAACCCCCCAATAGGGATCATCGGAACAGGCGTTGGCACCTGTCCTTGAGAGTGCAAAGGCAAATGGCTGAAGATGTCTGGCTGCAGGGCTGTGGACAGATCTTGACTGCTGCATAGGCCGACAGGAACATACAGATTCTGAGGAGTATCCCCTTGATCCTGAAATAAAGTGATGTGGATTATAATGCTGACCAATCCATTCTGATGTGTAAACTATTTTCAGAGAATTAAATAAAGTCATTGGACTTGGTGTAGATTTGGTTTGAAAATTTAAAAAAATATATATTTATTCTAATGTTGTTTGCTGGTTTTACGGCTGCGAAGAAGACAAGAATACAGAACTGGTTTACACCGCACATGTGTGCAAAAACATATTGGATCCATAGCCTCCTGAAAATAGTGACTTGTGAATGTACAACAGCACGAATTAATGGGGCCAAGCCCTCTTCTATTGATGCTTGGCAGTGTTTTTCTTTTAACATGCTTTTTTCCCTCCCTCTCTCTCTTCCTTTTGACTGGACTCTTTAAAATATTGATTATATGTCTGTTTTTGTTGTTGTTGTTGCTTTGAATAGATGTTGTGTGTAAAAAAAAAAAAAAAAGTTTATATATATATATAATATTAATAATAATAAAATAATAATAAAATAATAATAATTTTATATATATATATATATATATATATATATATATATATATATTTTTTTTTTTTTTTTAATATATTTATTTATTTATTTATTTATTCTGGTATGCCATTAAGGCAATATTTTACCCCAAAATGGCATTGTATTTTTATGCAGATTTTTATTTAATCATAAAGATTTTTTTTCTACAAAGAACGTTTACAATGACCATGGCTGTCAGAAAGAACCAAAAAACACTATTAAAAATGATAAAAATCGGTGCCAAGTTTGATGTCACTGATGCCAAAAGGTTTCAACATGAATAAAATGATATATCAACAGTTAATAGTTTACAACTTATAAAGGTACAATTTGTCTCCAAAAGCAATGTGTAAAATGCAACATGCTTTCCTGTATGTAAATCAGTAGAGCATGGTGCTAGCAATGTCAAGGTAATAGGTTCACTTCCCAAGGAAAGCAAGAATTGATTGTGTACCTTGAATGCAATATATGTCGCATTGGATAAAAACATGCATAAATGTAAATCTTAAAGCATACCATTCTGGTGTCTGTTTGCACTGCGATGACTGGTCGAAGGGGAGAAGCTTGAAATCTCACACTCCTTCCCGGATCCACGAGGGTCCTGTGCTGATAAGACCCCCTCCGCGGGGACATGGCCCTGAGCACCCCTTTTTGTCGACCCAGCGGAGACTGTGCTCGTTGCCCCGATGGGTCTGAACCTGTAGGCCTTACAGGTGACAGCTGCCGGATAGGTGAAAAATCCCCTCTGATGCTCAGATCTCTCCTTGGAGAAACGGCCCTTAAAGGAGATGAATCACGGCTTGACAACAGGTGAAGTTGTGGTGAGAGATCTCCTCTCGGGGACATGTGTCTCTGGCAAGGTGAATCCCAGCAAGGCGACAGCAGCTGAGGTGGGCAAGGCTCAGAGGAACTGCTTGACTGCTCAAAGGTCAGATCATCATCAATACTCGGAGAAGAAACTCCAAGCTGTTCCTTTGGTGGATTGCGGCTTGGGTCAAAGTGTTTAGGGAGACAGCCAGACGGACATGGCTTGTTGACTGCATAGGACTGAGGACTTGTGCTTCTGGACAATGTTTTTGGTGTAGAATCACCATCACATTCATCATCTTCTTCATCATCTGGTTCATCCTCATCAATGCCATCAGAATCTTCTGCATCTGAGAACTGATGCTTAACGGTTGTTTCCACTGGCATGATGCCTAAGGACTTCTGTGTGTCATCTACACAGGCAGTAAGAAAAGAAAATGAAATTAGTGCTTCTAACATTCTCCTAACGTTTAGAACAATGTTGGAACTAGTTTGAGGCCTTAAGGCTCTAAAAATGAACTAATCATTTACATCTGCATGAAAAAGTACTGCAAAAAACTTACCAGCATCCTCTGTATTGTCCATGGCTGTGGGTGAAACTCCAAGTTCAAGGCATTTTTTCATGTGAGCTTTTGACTTCATATGCTTGGTGAGATTCCCTAAATAAAACAGGGGTTATTTTTCTATCCCAATCTTTTGCAATCATGCTTGAATGTGAATGTGGTAAAAACCAACCTTTAGTTTTGAAAGCAAAGTTGCAGCACTTGCAGATGTAGGGTCTCACATCTGTGTGCGTTCGTATGTGTTTCTTGAGCATGCTTGGCTTCTTACAACGAATACCACACTCTTCACATATATACTTTCCCCGACCACGGCCTCTCACGTACACATATTCCTCATTGGACTTATACCTGATAAAGAAAAACAACCAGAACTTTTTTCATTTTGATGCGTTACTACAGTCATATATGAACATCAGCACGATCAAATTACAAAATCATACCCTCCTTCAAAAATTTTCACACGGACTGGTTCTGCTTGCCGTATGGTGGATGCCACATCTTCTCGTAAAGATTTGCACCTCTGGCTAATGTCTCTTAGCCTCACATCTTGTTTTGTATCTTCCTCTTTGTAGTCCAGTGTTACCTGCAATAGTGCAACAGAGCTTATGGACAGATGGCTAAATAATGTACAGGTAAATATAGCACAGCAGCAAGTAGCAAATCAGCAAAAACCAACAACAGATAACATACTTGTTCTTGCTTCGGTCTCCAGGGGGTGGAGGTCACTAGTAATAGTCCAGGTTGATACATGCTAGCGATTGAATAAATAGCATCCTGCCTCCTCTGTTTGGATCGGAGAAGAGCAAGAACCATCCCAGTGCAGAGATCAGGTGGGTTAGGGTTACGGCATCTCACAAACCACGAGGCATACTCTGAAAAATTTGCAGCTGTTTGGGTACTATTTGGCTTAGTGGAGTTGAGATAGCACCAGCTCACGCAAGTAGTAGTGTGAAGACCTGGAAACTTGGAGAACAGTAAAGCACCAGTGATTGCCGAGGGCACTGCACTCATACCAGAACCAAGACGATTACTAGCCATCGTGAGTTCAGGTGTTGGTTTTTGTTCCATCATAGCAGCATCTTGAGGAATGCTGGCAGGAAATTGTAGCTCTGGATTGCTGTAAAAGTCTCGGCTGGGCTCATCCATATCTACCTCCTCCGTGGGCTCACAGGTCTCTGGGGTGCTTTCCGATTTGAAAGCTTTCTTGGGACTTTCTTTTTCACCTTCAAGATTTCCTAACTCCACAGCACTAAGCTCTTCAACAATCTGGCCATAAATGTTCTCATCTTTGACTCGTTTTTGCTGCTTCGCTTCGATGAAAAGTTCAATGCTACTTGCAGGTGAGAGCATGCGCTTGTTTGCTCCACCACTGGGGGCCTCTGTAGTTGAGATGGTTTTGGAGGTCAAGGATAGAGGTATGCCTGTATTTAGTTTTGCTGGTGATGCCTGTGGGCTGCTCAGTAGTCGCCTAGGATGCCCTGATACTGGAGATAGTTCACAACCTGCGTTATTTTGTGGCATGACTATGGCAAGACTTTGACAGGAGGATGTTTTGTGTTCTATGTACGACATAGGATTCTGTGTTTGAGAATCCAGAATATGAGATATACTAGTGTATGTTACACTCCCGTAAGATGGTACTTGCATCTGAATTCTAACAGGAACCAGCAAACCGGACATATTTTGACTGGCTAATGCTTGCTGAGCTTGCGAAAGCACTGCTATCGTTGACAAAACATTGCCTAAACTCTGGGAACTATCTTCTTGGGGTTTTCTTAAGCTAATATAAGATTCAGCTACCTTGGATTCTTCAGGTTCCTCCTTTATAAAACGCATTACGCTATCCATGTCATAAACATTGCAAACATTGGGTTTAGCATACTGAGATGAGGCTTGCACTGCACTATATTGTTTGTGTTGGGGAGAAGGACCACCAGAAATCAAAGAATACCTCATTTTCTCAATGGATCCCTCAAGTGTAAACGGTTTGCTTGGTGAGGTTGTTCTCTTGCTCATTTCATCTGAGACTGTGCCGCCTTGCATCTCGGGTTCACCGCTTAATGATGCCTGCCTAACCAAGAAGGCCCTTCTACGCTCTTTAACCTCGTCTTGCCTAGATGTAGATGAAGGAGAAAGACTACCATAATCGAAAGACTTGCTTCGATATCCTGGAACCTCTGAGGGTAAATTATAAGGTGCTTGCTCTGAAGCAGAACGTCTCATCTCTCGGTGATGACTCCGTGAACTTCCTGGTACAGATAAGAACTCCAATGGCTTATTAAACTCATCTGGGTTGGTTTGAGATGCAAGGTTAATGGTCTCCTCTCTGTCGAGGGACTGGGAAAAACTTGAGCTGTGAGACAAATTGCTATCTTGACTTGGGCTTCTGGAGAGACTTGTGCAAGCAGATTCAAAACTAGATTCCCCAGAAGAACATTCCATCTCTGCTAATCTCAAGCGTTTCTTTTTGGGTGGTAGCTTTTCCATTGGAAACTGTGATAGGGTCTCACTCCTCTGTGGCCACTGGAACTCTTCAGCATGCTTTTCCCTTTGCTTGACCCCTACTTCCGGAACTTTTTCCGGCCTGTCTGGCTCCACAGTTACTCTAATCTCTGGAACTTGGATACTAGGCTGAGATGTTGGCTGCTTACTCATATTAAGTTTCTGGTGCAGAAAACCACTGCATCCCCATTGCCAGTCTCCTTCTGTTCTATTACCCTCCATGCTATGCTCCTTTTCCATGAATCTGTAAATGCCAATTTTGTCAACGGGATATGATCTAACATCACTTGACTTTTCTGAAGAGTTTAGTCGGTTTAATGAATTTGTGTGCTGAATGACAGAGATAACATTGCTGCCAGCCCTTCTCTCAGTGTCAGAAAAGGCAGTATCTAAAGTAGTTGGCTTTGTCTCAGTGTCCTCTGAGTGTCCAGAAGGCTTGTCTTGCACATGAAAGTCATCTTCTTCCATGACATTTTTGTCCTTTCTTCGTTTCCTTGTGGAAGTTTCTGCTAAATGGCTTGGAAAAATGCAACACAACTCAGTTTCTTGATAGTTTTCAGCACCCATTTTGGAATCATCTATGCTATGAATTTTCAAGTCTGATTTTAAGCTACATGCCAGATGAGCGTAGCAGTCTGATTCAGTGTGTCCTTCGGTAGCGGTGTGCTCAAACGCAGCTTGGCGCATGAGTCTTCTCATACCCATTGCGCCCCGGTAGGTGACATCAGCACCTGTCATTCTCTCATCAAATGAGTTACTGCTTCTTAGCCCTTGTGGTGCATTCAGATTCGAATTAGATGAGGTTGGAAGAGAATTACTGCGCAAGAATACACTACTCTCTGAAGCCGTTTCCAAAAGGTCAGAGCTAGAGATTTGACATTCTTGGTAATCTTCCTCTTGGAAGGACTCCGAATCAATTTTTATTGATCGCATTAGATCTTTTTTGCTTCTGTGAATGGAGGAGTCAGTGTCACCTGGCATTATGCCTTTGTTCAATGTAATCATGAAACTAGATGTGGCTTCATTTATGTCTGTCATGCAGGTTTGTACAGTGATTGATTGCTTTGGCCTGGTTGTTGGCCTATAACATTTCCCGAACATAATTTCTTGATACGATTTGGCACTTGCGTTTGACTGGTTGAACTGTTGCTCGGCACTCTCAGAACGCGAGAAGTATCCTGAATCAGTGCTGCCTTTACTGTATGAACTGGGCAGAGAAAGAGACTGATCAGAGTCTTGACTTTTCTTCTCCGAAAGCCGAAGTGCCAGTCTTTGCTTGATGGTGGAGAACTCAACCATTTGGTCCACCTGAGCAATAGCTGCAGGTGCCATCATTTCCCGGAATTGCCATAAAGATACTTTTCCTGATGACCCCGTTTCCTTTTTGAGTGAAGTTTGAGCAGATAAAGTGGCATCCTTTTTTGCCAATACACTCCCTTTTTCTTGCACAAAACCCTCTGTTTCTTTGATATGGCTTGTTGTATCCGAGGACAAGTCTTCCACAACTTCTTCATCGGTGTCACTGCTCTGCTCAGCATCAGAATGCATCTCGCCTTCTGCCACCGCCAACTCCTCATCCATATGCTTGCTGTCTTGTTCTGAAAACGAAACCAATCCTGCTTTCACTGCATGGGTGTGAGATTTTCTGTGTTTGTACAGGTTACTCTTAGTTTTAAATGAGAAACCACAAGGAATACACGGATATGGTCGTTCGCCAGTATGAGAACGGATGTGCTTCTTCAGTACACTGGGTTTGGCACAAGCTCTGCCACAATACTGGCATACATACTTCCCAGTCTTAACCAACTTCTGCTCCTTTTTGAGAAGGCCCTCTGACAGCAGCTCATATTCCGATTGAAGATATCGTTTGTTTGGGAGAGGAACGTTCTTCCTCCTGAGCTGGATGTGACACTGTTCTCTAGATTTTGAGGTAAGGATATTTCCTGAAGCAAGGACCTGTGACTCCATACCAGGAGATGGACTTACAGCTGGGGTCTGGGGTTGCTCCACAAATCTTATTTTGTCCTCTGTGCCAGAGGATTGGCCTCTTTGGGTCATCTCGGATGGCAAGTGTTTTTCGTCATCGTTGAAACCGATAATCTGTTTGGAACGCTCCGCATCACCTGAGGTTTTAGCAGCCTCCATGATAAGGATTTGCTATCTACAGTTGCTACATTGCCCTTGGTTTTGTCACAATGAACATCATCTTGCTTCAATGAAAGTTTCTCTTTTAACGTGGAGGGTTAATTCTTCAGTGCTTTAAACAGTTCCCTGTGATTGTACAGCAGTCAGTCCAACAGCATCATTTTCAAAATGATGAAGTAATAATTTCCATATGTTCAGTCAATGCATGTTCAGTCAAGTTCTTTATAAATGGTCTCCATCCCTATATACATTTAAGCCTGGGCACCAAATCCAAATTGTCTGCAAACAGAAAAAACACATGTTGTCAGTAAACAAATTCAAAATGTTTTAAGCATAGTGAAGAATAACTTGAAGAGTATAATAAAATGCTGAGACAATTATTTAAGTACAAAAGCCATCTTCAAGCCAAAATGGCCCTTAAACTCACCATGCCCTGAGTAGAGTGTTTCTGAAGGCAGTCTGCCAGCACCATCTCTTTGTCTTTCTGAGGTTTGTGATTGATGTGAAGGTCGTCTCAAACTGTAAGGTCAGGAATTCCTCCATTAGAGAATTAACCAAACTACAAGTACAACAAGTACACGGCTGTGCAAGCATAATGAGGAGGAGGGGGGGGGGGGGCAATGCAATTTATCTCTGTAACACCATCCATCATTCTGCACTCTAATCTCTATTTGGAATGTTTTTGCTATTCAAAAGGAAAACTCTTGCATTTAAAACAATATATATACACACACCAAGGTGCTAATCCTGAAATATGAATGAAGATCAACTGAATAATATAGACTACCATTCAAAAGTTTGGAGTCATCACATTTAAAACAACAACAACTTTTATTTAGCAAGGATGCATTAAAAATTGAAAGTGACAGTACTACATTTACAATGTTACAAAATAATTATATTTGAAATAAATGCTGCTCTTTTGAACTTTCTATTCATTCAAGAATAAAAAAAAAAAACTGTTTTTAACATTGATAATAATAAAAACTGCTTCTTGAGCACCAAATCAGCATATTACAATGATTTCTGAAGGATCATGTGACACTGAAGACTGGAGTAATGATGCTGAAAATTCAGCTTTGCCATGACCCGAATAAACTATATTTTAAAATACATTAAAATAGAACAGTTATTTTAAATGGTAATAATATTTCACAATATTTACTGTATTTTTCATTAAATAAAAGCATCCTTGGTGAGCTTTTAAGACTTCTTTCAAAAACATTCAAATAACCTATCGACCCCAAGTTATCGAATCTTGTTTCATCTTCAGAAGAACAATAAATCACATTCACACTTATTTTTTTCTTAGTGCATTACAAAAGTTACAAAATGAAGAACTTGTTGAATCTGCAAAAAAAACAAAACAAAAACAAAAAAACTGGAAAATACAAGGGCAAATGCTTCTAAATTATTTCATACTGGGTATCTGCCACTGAAAAACCTCAACAAAACAAATACATGTCAGGTACCTTGAAAAAAAAAAAGTAAAATACCCTGTAAAGAGAGTCTAAAGACTAGTGAATGAACCAATGAATCTACATCCGTTATGCAACACAAATGTGTGACCAGTTACATTAAAGTTTACATTTTATTGGTCAAATAAGTCAACAGGTAGTGCAACAATATTAAACAATAATACTGCAACTTACACCACCTCTGCCTACATTCTTTGAATAGACATGTGCAAATATAATTACCATCTGCATACATCAGAGTTTGTATAATGAGGTTATATAAGGTTATCTGGTTCAAACCTCTTAACTAGGACATTCAAACTCTGCAAGCAATCAGAGAAGAAATATCAAGCTCCGCCAGGCTATAAAATCTAAAACCAAATCTTGACATGGTCTACAATGAAGTCAAATGTTTCCCACGGGTCGAGTTAGTATCTAAACAGCCTGTCTGTCTGGAGATAGCAAGCAGAGGAGAGAGTTGATGTAGGAATGACAAAACACAGCGATCAGATGTGCTTTTTTCAAGGTCAATCTCAATCCTGCGCTGTCCTCAACAAATTGGAGGAGAAATATGGTAGATAAAGAGGCTAGAGGCTAAATGCACCTTTAAAAACTGGGCTGACAAGTTAAATGTGTCAGCGTTGTTAGTATTCAGACACAAGGCAATAATCGCATCAGATCTGTCCAAGTAACATGATGCGATTTCATCGTTTAAGAACTACATCAAAAGTCTGCAAGTGTCCAAGTTTGACCTTCGAATCATCCGTTGGATGACCAGACAAGCATCTGCGTTAACGCATCTACAACAACAACCGGTGCAACATGTCAAAGCCAGAGGCGGGAAAATATAACCAGACTCGAGAGAATGTCATTACGTCATATATCAGCCCCCCTTGGCATCACCACCCGGCGGGATGCCTGGCATCTCGTGAAATACAGCTGTGTTGCATCTTAAAACTACAGAGGGAACAAAATGTCCACAGAAGAGCTTATTGTGCTTCAAAAAAGCAGAGCAGTCAAGGACTGACTTTGACGGGTCACCTGCTTTTGAGTCTCAATAAGACGTACAACACAGTGATTGCCATCAATCTACAAACCTGGTGTCCAAATTCAGCCTTGTCCAATCTCTCCAGTCAAATGCAGATGTTCTCATAATTCCTGCTTCCCGTATTGCTGTACATCACCTTCAAAAAAAGACAAATGTGCCAGGAATAAGTCTCAACAGTCATCCATGTCTTGCTCAATGAGAGTACATTAGAAGAGCTACAGATGTAAGCGAGTCACCACAGAAAATACCTCACTGAGACGCGTATCCAGGAACAAAAATAGAAAAGGGGCCCTGCAAAGGGTTATGCAACGGCCCACATTTGAGGCCACTTTTGCATCAGCGCAGGGAGAAGTGAATGGCCATGCTGCTTGTGAAAAGGAGATGGAATCAGGAAGGTTTGGCATAGAATAAAGCATGAAATCTAAACTGCACTGAAATAAAAGTTTCAAGCTGTGTATAGGATTGCGACATACAGCAGAAATAGCAAGTAGTGTGCTAATATGCTATTCTGAACACAGCGTTAGACTGCGACTGAAAATCCTGAAAGTTCACATATTAGTCATGTAGCTCATGGGTGTGATAAATTATCAGCAACATGAAATCATAACGAACGTTTAAAATACATGTCACTGGCTTTATTTTACACGATAGACATTATTCCAGAACAAAGTTTATGCTTTCATCAAAACATAATCAGGCGCCACTTTTTCAGCAGCGCTGGTTCAGGAAGTATTTTTCCTATTTGTTTTTCCCATAGGGCTTTTTAAAAAGTCTTAGTTTGAGAGTTATAAGCCACGAATCAAACCAAACCGCTACGAGGAGAATCACAACATAAACTTTGATTTGAAGCAACAAATATATGAAAATTCAGACAAAAGTATACAAGACTCTGAGCTTAACGGCTTTAATGAGGAGATTAACTACAATCCCATAAAGCACTGCAAATGACGTAATCAAATAAAAACAATGGTGAAGTACAAAATAATTGATTTACAGATGTTGATTTTATATTGAAACAATGTATTATTATAGTTTTGCTTTGTTTTGTAATTAAAGTGATTTGAGAGCTTATGTCATTTGCAATTCTTCATGGAAGTTGGCGGTTCTTTTGCTTGCCGTGATTCTCTGACTGGTGGAGATTTCTTTGCAGAATCATGGGTATTGTAGTTTTTCACAGGAATTAAGATGTTTAAAGGGGTCATATGATGCGATTTCTATTTTTCCTTTTCTTTAGTGTGTAATGTAGCTGTTTGTGCATGTATAAGATCTGCAGAGTTACAAAGCTCAAAGTCTCCCACAAAAGTATTTATTCTATCTAAAAGAGAAGGCTGATCCAGACCGGGCTAAATCGCCTCATTCAAACATGCCCCCACATGTCTACCTCACGACGTGGTAATATTTGCATAATGCTGCCCAAATGTTCATGCAAAGAAAGAAGGTTCAGTAACCGCAGTACAGTAGTGTTGATGCAGTCATGTCAGGGAGACACTGTGTGTTTCTGTGCGAATGCAAAAGCACTTTATTTGGCCTTCTGAAAGTAGATGCAATTAGGAATCATTGGTTAAGATTTGTTTACAACAGAACAGCACAACCCAAATGTTCGAATTTGTGCAACACATTTTATGGACGACAGTTTCGTGAACCTAGGAAGCCTGGCTGTGCACAAAGGTTATTTCTTTAAAAAAAAGGTCAATTCCGACTTTGCTATGACAATCTGGCGCTTCTGAATCAGCGACTGTAAGTAGGTTTTATTGTTTGTTTAAGTATTTGCTATTGACTGTTCAAATGCAGAGTTTTGCGCAGTATAGAGTAATGCGTCGTTCTTATGATCACATGTGCAGAGATGAATTTATGCTTACAAACATAACATCTTCTGTTCTCTGCTTATAACTGGCGCGAGAAGATGACAAACAGAGATGCGTTTGAGAGAGGCGGAGGAACTATAATAATGTACAGTATTTGAAAAATAATGTGTTTTTTGAACATTAAAGCATGTCAACATATTCTGTTACACCAAATACATAAATAATGATCTTTAAAAATAGCATCATATGACCCCTTTAATGATTATTGTAAAAATTAGTTTATGAATAACATCAAGTCATATGCAACTTTTTTCCCCTTAGATATCCTTAAATTATCCTTAAATAATAAATAATCCCCTTAAATAATACATTCAAGATTTTTGTGAAGGATATATCTCGTACACTCATAAACACGTGGATTTTGACATTTTACGATCATTTTTTAAGTAAACAAGCCCCATTCAGGGTGGTAAATCCTCACTACCTTTCAATTGGCCTGTATCCTTGACCTTTCAACACAATACAATTTACACGGCTAAAAATATTTGACCTGCTCTGACCATCATCTTAAGTTACAGTGGGGGAAGACAACTGGGTGCTGCATTAGAGGAACGGAGGGGTCAGGATAACATGATACAGTACAGATACCGTCTGTGTGTTGTAGTCATAGTCTGTTAAGTAACATTAGAGCCCTCCAGTATTACAAAAGCAAGCAAGCAAGCGTCACTATTACTACTGCTCATATTGCTCAGGGCCAGCGATCTGATCAAACACCAAACCCTCAGCATTACATTTTGGCAAGCTACTCAGTTTGATTCCTCAAATCTTGAATCTTAATAATTGACTTACATTGCAATAAAAGATTTTCTTAATTGGTATTTTTGCCTTGCTTTCCAGTACAAATATCACATTCATAAATCAAGATGCATTTACTTAAGAAGCGCATATGACATTAAGTCATGTCTTATAAAAAATTAGTTTGGGCTTAAATCAAGGAAAAAAATACCTGCCAACTGGGTATGAAAAGTATTTATTTTCCCTTTGAATTAGGTTTGACCCCATTGGCAGATATTTTTCTCTTTTTTTTTTTAAGCTTAAAAACACTTAATTTGAATAATTGAAAAAGAAATTCATTTAAATTAAGTTTTTTTTTTTTCTTGCTTTATTGACAGACATTTCTCTTTTTATAAGCTGAAATGCACTTCATTATGATCCTTTTTTTATTTTGAAGCAAAATGACAAGATTCAGATTGATATTAAGTGGTTTTAAGCTAAAGACATCTTGAGTATTGACTTACACATCAAAAAATAATTTTCTTGCTTAGTATTTTTGACTTTTTTCCAGTACAAATATCTAAACATTCTGAAATCAAGATGCATTTACTTAAGAAGCAAAATGGCAAACTTTTCTTGAAAATTTAAGTAAATGTGTCTTGATTTAAGAATGTAATGTATAGATATTTGTATGGGAAAACAAGACAAAATACTTGCTAAGAAAGTTTTGCCCTGTACAGTTGTCATCTGATGGACAATAAAACAATGTAAAAAAATCCCATAGACTCAGATTGAAGAAAGGAACCAAGCAATAGAAACTTGCTAAAAACTCCCGCAGAATCCGTCAGAAACAGCACAGAGACACCCAAGCAGTAGTGCAGCATGTTTTGCACAGGCAACTACCACTCTGCGCTTGAATAATGATATTTTGCAGAGTCAGGAAAGCTGTGTGGACGTCTAGTTTATCAGATATATTCAAGTACAGAAGCAGTCCTGGAGATCAGTTTATTTACTTTCACAGAATGCAGTAATGCATCATAGTGACACGAGCAGCCAGCGGCGGAGGAATGCTTGCACGCTATCAAATCACATGCAAATGTGCAGATTTCCGCTGGTCAGCAAACGCGTGTGTGCCATAGACAGTGGAAAAGCCGAGCAGTGGTATGGAGCCCCCACTGGGACAGACCATCATATTTATAGAGAGACGAGAGACTTGACCTTCAATGCTTGTGGAGGATCAGCCATTTCAGGGCCGTTCCACAGTATACTTAATGCAGAATACAGAAAGCTGCAGTGCCTTGTGCTCTCTCTCTCTCTATATATATACATACATACATACATATATATATATATATATATATGGCCTGTCTGTGCATGTCAGAGTCTGTAATGGGAGTCATAAACCAGAGGATTGACCCCTGTGTTTACTTTACCATTAGTTTGCATTGTTGTGCTTGTTAACTATGCCAGTGTTTTGGTTGAACTGGCCTTTTATCTTAAGGGTCAAAGGTAGACAATAATTGTTTTCCATTTGAATAAGTTTAAAACTGCAATTTATTCCTGTGATCAAAGCTGGATTTTCAGCATCATTACTCTAGTCTTCACAGAAATCATTCTAATATGCTGATATGCTGATTTATATTTATTATCAATGATGAAAACAGATGTGCTGCTTAATATCTTTTTGGAAACCATGATTCGTATTTTTCAGGATTCTTTGAATAGAAAGTTCAGAAGAACAGCATTTATTTGAAAGCTTTTCTAATATCCTGTGATTAACTGACTAATAATCATGATTATCTAGTATGTGCAGATTCCTGTTAGACAGGTTTGATAATGGCACTAAAAGTGTGCCATATGCAAATGGCCTTGATCTGGAAATTATACTGTAAATGCCACTCACCACGCATGTGCCGTGCAGAAATGAGGAATGTTCCCATGGCAACCAAACGACTATTCCTGCTGCGTTCACGTTCTTTGTCTCACATAAGTGGATATTGAATAGGCCAACAGGCATCCTCAAGTAACCCTCCTGCACCTGTGACATCACATGCTCCGCTAGAGCCCCTTACACACAATCAGATGGGAGTCAGGAAAATCACATGCATCTTTTACAGGTAACCTACAAATGTGTTGAGTTTGATATAAAGCACATTTGTAATGATTTTGTGCTGTAGGAAAAGATCTTTAAAGGGATTGTTCACCTAAAAATTAAAATTGTATCTATATTTATTTCCACATAGTTCAAAACCTGTATGCTGCTATATTTTCTATGGAAGACCTAAGTAAATATTTTCCATAGAAACCAAGGAGCAAAACATCTTTAAAGTAGTCCATATCTGTAGTCCATCTGAATGTCTCAAATCTCAAAACAACGCATATATTATTCACTAGTTTAGCTTTGTGGAATGGATAATACATTAACTAACTAAAAAAGACTTAAATTTAAGCTGAGTCAATTGAGTCAAATAAAACATTTGACTCTGGTACTGTGTAACTTCAGAAAATTACTCTGTACAGATGATTTTTCAAGGTTTTATATAAAACAAAGGTAACTGGAGTTTTGTGTTTTACAATAAAATATAATCTAAATATTTCCATATCGAAGTCTCACTTGAACATTTCTTTGCAATAACTGTGAAATTAACTAGCAATTTGTGAATGAAAATTGTTTTCTATAGTGTACAGTGTAAAAATTATTTTTAAAGCTGTAAATAAAACAGATTATTGTAGTATGCTTTAAAGAAAATACTGTTTCAGTATGTCAAAATTTCATGTTTATTTTACTTGAAGATTCTATAATTATTTCTGAAATTTACTAGCAATTTCAAGTGAAAATTGTTTACACACCAAATGTTTGTTTTCAGTGTACAATGTAAAATGATTTTTAGTATGTTTAAAGATTTTTGTAGTACGTTTTAAAAGAAAATACTATTTCTGTACAAAATTTCATTTTTAATTGTATGCATTACTTGCAGATTCTTTGTAATAATTTGTGAAATTTACTATCAATTTCTGAATGAAAATTGTTTCTACACCAAATGTTTCTCAGTGTAAAGTGCACAAGTCATACAGACTACAGTTATGATTCTATAATGGTGATTTTGGTTTGTTTTACAGGTTTGGAGCAAATGTCAGGATATTTGGGTGCTCTGTTTCTAAAATGTAACAACTGTGCGCTTCAATTCTCACTGCGTGCATCTTCCCACTCTTTCTCCGACTAGAGAAGGTCACGAGCTTCAGATTTAAAATAAATGCCTTGAGTTTCTCAGTGTTAGATGAACAGTGTTCTCTGATCACCATGGCAACACATTCTAAGTGCTATTTCACAGTGAAAACTAACAATGAATAAGCTTCAATTCAAGTGTGCGAGAAAGACTAGAATCACTAGGACTACATATCAATCATAACGATCAGAAGCGTTATAACATGTCTGGCTAGAGTTAACGCTTGTCCAAACATGCCCATACAAGCTCTGCTGACCAATGCCAACTCCAGTGACCAGTATATATAATACTGTATATACTCAAAATTCACTACATAACATAGATAAACAAAATCTAAAGGCGGCCGGTAGATTGCGGATAGTTTTGGCTTATACTACACTCTTAAAAATAGAGAGTTTTAACATCAGTTTCACAGAAGAACCATTTTTGCATTCCCTAAAGAACCTTTCAGTAAATAGTTCTTAAAAGAACCTTTTTTTTTTTCCTAGTATGAAGAACAAATTTATAATATTCTAAAGAACTTTTTGTGGAATGGGTTTTAAAATCCATGGATTTTAAAGGGATAGTTCTCCCAAAAATGTGACCCTGGACAACGAAACCTGTCTTAAGTCGCTGGGGTATATTTGTAGCAATAGCCAAAAATACATTGTATGGGTCAAAATTATCCATTTTTATTTTATGCCAAAAATCATTAGGATATTAAGTAAAGATCATGTTCCATAAAGATATTTAGTGAATTTCCTACTGTAAATGTATCAAAACTTAATTTTTGATCAGTAATATGCATAGCTAATAACTTAATTTGGACAATTTTAAAGGTGATTTTCTCTTTTTTTACACCCTCAGATTCCAGATTTTCAAATAGTTGTATCTCGGCCAAATATTGTCCGATCCTACAAACCATACATCAATGGAAAGATAATTTATTCAGCTTTCAGATGATGTATAAATCTCACTTTTGAAAAATTGACACTTGCTGGTTTTGTGGTCCAGGGTCACAAATAAACATTCTGTCATCATTCACTCACCCTAATGTTGTTCCAAAGCAATAATGAATTTCTTTCTTCTGTTAAACAAAAAAGAAGATATTTTATAGAATGCTGGCAACCAAACTCTCAGAAAAAAAAGGTACAAAAGCTGTCACTGGGCCAGTACCTTTTCAAAAAATACACCTTTTTACCTAAATTGTCCATATTGGTACCTTAAAGGAACATATTAGTACCTCAAGTGTGCATAATAATACCTAAAACATACATTGTACCTTTCGAAAAAAATACCGCACCACAGCCCCAGTGACAGCTTTTGTAAATTTTTTTCTGAGTGCATAGTATGAAGAAAAAATAACTTATGGAAGTCAATGGCTACCAGCAACTTATCAACATTCTTCAAAATATCTTCTTTTTTTGTTTAACAGAAGAAAGAAATTCATATAGGTTTGGAACAAGGGTGAGTAAACGATGACAGAATTTTCATCTTTAGGTGATCCCTTTCAACAATTCCAATGAAGAACTCTTAATTTTAAGAATGTAACCGGCTCAAAATTGCTACATGGTGCTCAATTAATCACACTTTTGGGCAAAATGTTGGCTTAAAGACAACTATGAGAGAGATGTTCACAAAAAAAGATCGAATACTCAAGCTTAACATCTCTTCTACAAGGTCTCCAGAGCGTCACTAACAAATACAACCAAAAGACCAATCCCAACCACGTGCCAGGATGAAACGCCTGCCATTACATTACCATGTTCAGATCATAGTTTAGATCAAACTCTCTCACCTGGCCAGATCTTCTCATTGAAAGACACTGCTCTCCTTCAGGTCAGGTTAAACAGTGCAGTTCCCATCCTCACTGTGTGACTGCCAAAACTCCCATTTTACACCGACTTCTCTCCATTAGGCACAGCTACAGCACCTTACTTACTCACAAGAGCAGTGGGAAGTAAGTGGAAAATGATCATGTTTCTTGGTATAAACATGTGCGTGTTGATTGGCTGAGGGCTGATGTCCATCACCGTGACAACATGCTGCTGGCAACGGCAGCAGCCGGAGAGGAATATACACATAGACAGAAATAGATTTCTGCTCACTCCGGAGCGCCACGATCCCAGCGCAGAGGAAGGGAGGGAAAGCCGGAGGGAATCTGAGACGGAAGATGAACACAGACATAAGAAAGCAAGGACATTAGCTTAGAATATCACACCTGCAGCGCGCCATACTGCTCAATGTGCATGAGCTAAACATAAAGTATGAATGATAAACTAGATTTATACATTTCCTGAAGTGCTTGCATGTGAAGAAAAATGCTGTTAAAGGCTACTAAATGACAATCTACTACACGCCTTCTGTTATCTGATTGATGGTTCACACTTTTTTAGCAAGTAAAAGGCCTTTTAGTATAATTGTAAAAGCTTCTCGCTTCAGCTTGTGGTGCGTCTTCATTCTGTGAAATAAGATTTTTATAAAGTAAACGTAAGAATGACTTTTATATTAGTAACATTTTAAGATGAACACTTAAGCACTGAAGTAACTTAGGTTTACTTGATTATACTTTTTTTTTAATAGAAAAATCATGTTCAAATGTGAGCATCAAATATGATCATCATGCTTTTGAAGAACGTTTATTTGTTCATCTTTGGATTGCATTGCATTATGTTTTAATCATAACACTAAGCATTTAAATATCATGTAAAAGACTTATTATTGGAGATGTACAGTGACAACTGATATTTATATGATTTTATGCAAGTAGTATATTGTCATAAAGATCTCAGTGATTTACAATATAAGCTCTCAGAATTTCATCTCACTTTTTGTCCATTAAAATATCAGCATCAGCAAAACTGGCCACTTTTGGTAATCCACAAGGGAAAAAACTGTACGTTCATCAATAAGCTACTAATAAAATCAACATGACTTTCCACAACTCATGTGATTGGAGACATTCATTCATGTCTATAACATAAAAGTTTAGGTTTCCGTTACAGGTAACATGTTGTTACAAATCACTAACCACAAAATATGAGCAACTTAAAATTTGTTGAGATAACTTAAACTTAATCCAACTTAAGTAAACTAAGCTAAACTTAACTTATAATTTAAAGTCAAGCATGAACACTTACTTTTTTTTTTTAAACCACACATTACTTATTCTAATGTTAAATTTTAAGTTGTGATAACTAATCACAGATTTACAAATAATAAGAAATGGCATGTATCACACTGAATCAAACATAAAATTTTAAAGTAGCAAAACTGTATTTAAAACATACTTTGATAAGCTTCACTTATAACTTTGAAAAATCAACATAAAGGTGTATTGAGTTTATCTACACCTGCATTTCAATGATCATACACAATTTTTTTGTTGCGTTTTTTTTAAATAAAATTTAATTTATTGCCATAATTTTAGAACATCTTATCAATGTTATTTTATTATCATTGATATACTATTATAGTTTTTGTTCATGTTTAGAATTAGATTTTTATATTTTGATGTTTTTTGTCATTTTTATTCGTTTTTGTTTTTTATATGACTATATAGTTTTTATTCATTTTAGTGTTGCCTTTGCTGAAATAAAAAAAAAAAAAAATTATCACCTTTTTTGTTTTAGTTAACTTAGCTTAGTTTACAATTGTAATCAAATACTTAAAGGAATAGTCGTGGTGAGTAACTATAAAGACTAAAAACTTTTTTTATGTAAGGCTGATCTTTAAAAATAATGCATAATGCATCCCGTTATGACATATTATATGATTTGTTAAGCAACCAGAATGACATTTCTGTAAATCTAATAATGTCACTGCATCTAATTGTGTTATACACAGAAAAACTGTCACTGGGGTGGGGGCCTTTCAAAATTTAAGAATATGAACTTTTAAAAAGTACTAATATGTACCATTTAGGAGTAAATAAAGTACAAAGATACTAGCTTTTGATAGTTGGGAGTACCGGCCTAGTGACAGCTTTGTACCTTGTTTTCTGAGACTGAGGCACATGTAGTGCACATGCAAAAAGCAGGACGAAATCCCCTCGCAGACCCCCTCATTCTGTCGTACTACACGTAATGGAAGATTGGCTCTGGAAGCCCAAAGGTCCTTCCTACTTTACCTCCCAGCGGCAGGCTCACCCCACTCAGACCAGACACCCGGACACCTGCCAAAACACACACACATACATTTTGAAAACATGATGAAAGATGGAAAACAGACCAAAAAGGGAATCTCACATATGTGAGGAACCTTGTGTTGCTAATTGTGCATTTTCCCCCTGCAGAGTGAGTTAAAACGGCTGTGATGTTCATAAACAGTGCAGGACTATTCTTGGCACAGCTGCCCTGAATAACTCAGATAGGGAGTTTCTGATATGGGAGCAGTGGCACGTGTGTCTGAATGCAGCATGTGATGCTCTCCGGTTCCAAAGACGGCCATGAGCAGAGCATTATGGGTAACTCAGGCTGCCACACACTGCTCTATTCAAACAAATATGTCTCTGTGTCAAATCTAATTCAAAAGACAGAATACATTTCATTTCCTTCACATTTTATGTAATTTTATCTTAAACGTCAATAAGCTAGTTAAGTAAGACTGTTATAGTTAACTACTGTTAACAAAAACTATTTTAAAATGTTGCACATTTAAATAAAGCTGAAATAAAATATAAAAAATTATAGAATATAAAATTAGATAGAAATGTTGCATTGACAACAAACTGAAATAAAATAAACTGAAGTACTACATTTCCGCAAAAAAATAACACTAAAATAAAATAAATAAAAGCTAAACAGAAATATAAAGAAAAATGTACATACAATTATTAGAACTTAACCTAAAATAGAAAATAAAATGCAATATTTATAAAATATTAAAATATAATTAAAAATCTAAATATTAATAAACACTTTAATAGTATGCAAGTAATCATGTAATAAATAATCATCACTTTGCTTTAAGAAACTACAGAAAATATTGTTTGACGTATATTATTTTAACAATATATATTTTACATTTATTTAAACATTTTGCTCACCTGTTTGTGTGGATATTCTGGAAATATTTAAAAACAGACACTGCAGTTCTAACTAAACAATTTCATTTAAATGTTTATTCATTTCAGAAAATAATTGTGCAAACAAACAAAATATCAGTTTAATACATCTGGCTTCACATGAAGACCTTTCATTTTTTTTAATACAGTGCATGTTTAAGGTGTTTTATTTGCAAGTATATTTTTGATTATAAATATCATTAATGCTAAAAAAAAAAAAGTGTTAATTTAAAAATTCCAAATGTAACTGCATAAAAAACAAACAAACAATAGGTGCAATACATTATACTTGTGCAAAAGTCACCATCATGATAGCAGGTGGTTAACAGAGTGCTGCCATGTGGTTGATGAGGTGTTCAAATGTTTTTTTTTTTTTTTTACAGTTGTTTTAATGTCTGCCAGGCAAAAACTTTCAATTCTGATCATTTATGATCAAAGTAGCAGCACACCTCTCCAGTTTGTGTCCCTACCAGGAGACACTACGCAACAGTAAAACATTGGAATTCATTCATAAAGATGTCAATTTTAAACACATATTATTTTGGTAACTTTATTATTTAAAGTCTCTCTTCAGTCACTATTTTCATTCTTTTTATCTCTGACAATCAAAATGACAAATTTAAAGTTTTTTTCAAAGAAAATAATTTCTTTACATCTTAAAAAGGCTTGAATGAAACTCTGCAAACGAGTCTCCGCCTCCACTCAATCACAGCAGCTCGGACCTGCTCCACGTAATCTGTTCAAAACATTCAAATCTCTCCTCTGTGCCCCTACACCACCTCAGCTGATGATTTTGGTCCATCTTCACCAACAAAACTAAAACCATCATCAGTCAGTTGTCAGCTCCACAGACACAGGAACTCAAATCAACCACATCCACTGCTAAAACTCTCCTCATCTCCTTCTGTCTCCTCACTGAGGCAGAAGTATCTACATTTCTCCACTCCAGCCATCCTACAGCATGCCCTTTAGACCCTATCCCCGCACACCTTCTCCAAGCAATCTCTCCTACACTTCTACCAGCACTTACACATATCATCAACATCTCCTTTTCCCCACTGCATTCAAGCAGGCTCGATAACCCCACTGCTTAAAAAACCTACATTAAACACTGCACTTGTAGAAAGCTACAGACCTGTCTCTCTCCTTCCATTCATAGCTAAAACACTTGAATGAGTAGCTTTCAACCAGATATCATTATTTCTTTCACAGAATAACCAACTGGACCTTAACCAATCAGGTTTCAGAAGTGGCCATTCAACTGACACTGCATTACTGTCAGCCACTGAGGCCTTGCGGATGGTGAAAGCTGAGTGCAAATCATCAGTTCTCATTCTGCTGGATCTATCTGCTGCCTTTGATACTGTGAATCATGTCCACCCTCTCATCACTGGGATTTTACTTCCCTGGTTTGAATCCTCTCTCACAGGTAGGTCTCTCAGGGTGGCCTGTGTCAAAGCACATCAACTGGGCACTGGGGTTCCTCAGGGATCAGTTCTTGGACCCCTCATCTTCTCCATATACACTACATCACTGGAACCCATCATACAGGTACATGATTTCTCCTACCATGCTATGCTGATGCACCCTCAGCACCCTCCTACTTCCACTCACTCTTATGCCTCTACGTCCCCTCCAGAGATCTACAAGTGAGCAATGCCTCGTGGTACCACCACAGAGAGGCACAAAATCACTTTCCAGAACCTTTTCATTCACCGTTCCTTGCTGGTGGAATGATCTTCTCACCCCTATCCGGAATGCTGAAACCCTGACCATTTTCAAGCAACAGCTGAAAACTAATCTCTTTCGTTATCATTTGACTGCATCCAAAAAAAAAAAAACGTTCCTTAATCCCTCCCTGTCTAGCTTGTAGTAATCTGAACAATGTCTGAAATTCTGTATTACAAGCACTTCCTTTGCTTATTTGCCTCTTTCTAATAAATCAATTGTTGTATTCCTCAATTGTAAGTCGATTTGGATAAAAGCATCTGCTAAATGAATAAACGTAAATATAATGTAGATGTAAAGCACGCAAAGAGCGGTCCCCTTATAATCACTAAAAAGGTGTCACTCATCTAAGTTCATCGCAATCTCACAAAACTCATTTATAATCAATGAAGCTCTACACTGCACAATTAATCTCTTATTTACATCGCATCTACTATTTTCTTTGTTATAATGAGGTGATTGGTTACATGTTTGTGACAGTAGGAAACAATGGTGCTTTCAAACCGCATTTTTGAGACTGTCTTTGGTACACCAACGTTTTAAGGAGAAAATGCTTAGTAATGTTGTTGACTGATGAATTTGCACATGGTTTGTCTTTAAGCATATGAAAAACACCAGACAGACATGTAAACAAAGTTAAAAACTTGATTGTCACCATAGGGTGTCTTTAAATGTAAAATGTGTGGATAAAAACCCCATAGTGCCTTCAATCATGAAATACTTCATTATTTCTAAAGGCAGCAGCTAACTGTGGCGCCATCCTCTGGCTACACCGCACCAGTCAGTCGCAGGGTCCAAGCCCAGGAGCAAGGCATCTGGCCGGGGGCCAGTTGGGGCAGATGAACCTTTAGACCAGTGGGTTTCATGGACTCCCACAAGAGGGACTGATATCCAAGCAGCACCACCTGATACGGAAATTAGGTGTGAAACAAGAAAAATGTCTTCAAACTTCTGCATAAACCAGTTCTGAATAATTATTCAACCCTTCACTAAGCTCTGCCCCTACTGTTGTTAATGCAGATGTCACTAGAATGTCCCATAGGTTGGCTGTATTTAAATGTATTTCCATATGAGCTTCACATGCTATTACAGATACAAATTCAACATTCAACAATATCATATAATAAATACAATTACAATAAATAAAAATATTTTTATCTTAAATGTACATTTAATAAAACCTTTTTCTGGGTCTATCTCACAAAATAAGTTCTTCAAAGTTTGCCCTGAAAAAAATCTTTGTAATAGAAATGAAACTGAGATTTGTGCTTTATCTACTATTTCCTTAAAAAAAAAAAAAAAACATAAAATGCATAGGAATTTGATAAAAACTGTGAGACTGAATCAGAATCAGGACAAACACTTCTCAAACTTATACTACCATTAAAAACAGTGGGGTTGAGAAGATTTTTCAATGTTTGATGCTCAACAATAATCTTTTTTTCAGGATGTTTTCATGCATAGAAAGTAGAAAAAAAAACTGCAGTTATTTGAAATAGAAATCTTGGTATATTACAAATGTCTTTACTGTCACTTTTGTTCAATTTAATGTGTCTTGCTGAATAAAAGTAATCATTTCTTTAAAAAAAAAAAACTGTTGCTAAGGTGGGGCTGGTTGCCAGAGTCAACAATCAATTATTCGATAAGTGTTTCTTTTTAATATCCATACCTGCATCTTGGATGATGATACAACTGGGTCGCTTAGAACAATATAGCCATCAGTGGGCCATGAAAGGAAAATAGCATAGATTGCGTTCTTCTGATTCCACGTATACCTGTTAGGACAAAACAAAACCATACTTTTATTTAAAAGCAGATAAAGGTGAAAAAATAAAGCATGAAATGAAACACAAGGCTTTGGCAAACAGACCTTTGCTCAGTATGTAACAGCACATGAAAGATAATTGAAAATGTAACTGACCAGACTCCAGGAGTGACCGTGTCGTTCTGAACTCTCCATGCGCTGCTGTTGTAAATGGCCTCTCCATTCACCTTGAGCCACTGGCCCATCTGTCGCAGACGCTCCTCAAAGATGGGCACGATGCGACCGTCGTGTGTGGGACCCACGTTCAACAGCATATTCCCCCCGCAGGACACGGTCTCAACAAGAGACTGGAAGACAAACAGAGGACTTCTCAATGCTCAGGTTGTGCATAAATACAGTGCAGTTTAAAGGTTTGGGATCAGTGAGATTTATTTTTATTTTATTGTTATACAGTAAAGACATTCATAATGTTACAAAAGATTTCTATTTTAACATCATCAAAGAATCCTGAAACTGTATCAAATATTATTAAGCAGCACAACTATTTGTTGAACAGCAAATCAGCATATCAGAATGATTTCTCAGACTGGAGTAATGATGTTGAAAATTCAGCTTTGCATCACAGGAATAAATTATATTTTAAAATATATTCAAATAGAAAACAATTATTTTAAATTCTAAAATTATTACTGTTTTACAGTATTTTTGATCAAATAAATGCAGCCTTGGTGAGCAAAAAAGACCCAAAGCTTTGAACATTAGCGTATTTTCTAAACTATGGGAATTCACTTTCTAACCTTTTATTTCGTTTTAAAAATCATATAAAAACTAGATTTTTATACTGTCATAATAGATAAAACCATGTCACAGAAGTCTTAATGATATTTTGATGCCTACAATATACTCACAAGCCGTTGAAGTATAAGCAATAATAATAATGTTGCTTGTGGTTTCTAATAATAATAATCACACAAATTTTACTCTCTTATTGTCCTTGTAGTGCCTCTTACAGCATGTGACAAAAAAATGACCTCAACTGTACTAATTAATTTCCTCAATACATCACAATTACATATGGATCCAGGCATTAAAAATTCAAATGTACTGTAGATCAAGAAAGACATTGCTTGCTGATGCATTCTTCATGTGTAAGTCACTTGTTCACAAGCGTCTAAATCAATGTAAACGTAAACTCACTGCTATCAGCTGTTCAATAGTGAGGTAATCGCTGAGTTTGGCATCTCTCCTGTAGCCCCATGACTTCTGGTCAATGGTCATGCAGTTCTCCCACTTGTGTTTCAGCAGGTGTCCGGGGTTGTAGCGATCTGAGCAGGTGTAATATCCACCATGGTTACATATAGTGCCATATCCCCAGCGGTCATTGGTCACAACAGTGTTACGCACAGGGCTGAAAACACACATTAGCCATCAGTTAGGCTACATGACAGCAAAGTCACTCTCACTTTGTATATTTACAAAGCAAAATCCAAGATAAATTCACAATTGAGGATTTTTTAGTTTAGTTTCCAGTTCATCTACATGCTTGTGTACTCTTGTTGACTAGCTTGCTGTAACTACACTATTCTGCATTGTGCTCCAAAAATAGCCATGTATTCTAACAAAATAATAATTAAAAAACAAAAACAAATCACAAGCAGCATATAAATCACAGAACACAATGATTTTATAGTAGATGTTTTATCAGTGATCGTTTTAAAAAAGGATAATGTTTTATAAATTTTACATTTTTTTTACATCATCATAAATGGTATTAAAATTGTTGACTTTTGTGGCACTTGCTTTATGAATACAAAAAAAAATAAAAATAAAAATGGAAAAGGCTTAATGGTCTTGAAATAAAATGGGACATTATTGCAAGATACAAAAAAAAAAAAAGTAGTCTTTGATAATGTCTAAATATATATCCAAATATAATGCACAACCTAATAAAAGTCATTCTAAAATTACAATTTATTTAATTACATTTTAAAATTATTATTTTATATAGAAATAAATGGTGCATAATTTAGAGGTGAATATCATCTAGTACCATGAAATCCTCTCAAAAATGTTCACTTTGCAACTTATTGTCTATGGTCTGTTTTGACCAAAAGGGTCACAATTACACCAGAGCATCAGTGGGTTAAAGGAATGAATTAGACTTTGAATTGGATATTTTTCTCTATCTGTTGGCTTCTTGGTTTCAACCTCACTGTGTAACCACAACACTTCTGTACATGTGTCCTTACCTCTGGTTATAAAGCCAGGCGAGGAAGCCTGTGCTGTTCCAGTAAGAGTCAGGTGCATCTCCATCACCATCAGACCACAGCACCTCAGGCTTGTACTTGTTGACGATCTCGTATAGCTCAGGCAGGGTCTTTGTTGTAGGAAACACATTGGTTTTGAAGTGGTTGTCAGCATCTGCTCTGTAGAGAGGGTTAAACCACTCAAATAAAGAGTGGTAGAGACCCAGACGCAAATCACTGTGTGCCCGCAGAGCCGTGGCGATCTCATCCACCAGATCCCGCTTCGGCCCGACATCCACTGCGTTCCACATCCACGAGTACTTCGAGCCCCATAGTGTAAAACCTGAGGCATTGAAACATTTATGGGTGTATCTCACAAAACCATGTTTGGGTTTTCAATTTTTCACTTTAAGAAGACCTCAGCATTATGATATTATTGTCTATTCATGACAAAAAAAGTAAATAAATATCTATTTTAAAAAATATATATATATCTATTTATTTTATTACAGAGGTGTATAATACTTGAGTAATTTTACTTGATTACTTTACTGAAGTATTATTTTGGGGGATTTGTACTTTATTCAAGAACAATTCAAACTGACTACTTGTACTTTTACTTGATTGCATTTCTGAAGAAAAAACAGTACTTTTTACTCCTTACAATTTTATTTAATCTTGAAAAGTACATTACATTTTTATTTTATCTTATGCACATTAAATATGGTAGCGGAGCTCAAGCGGCGTGCCTGATGTGAGAACCAATGATCATTGTTTCATGCATCAAGCACACACATTTCTACTTCATTTATGACTTTCATCAGGTAAATGTCTGGCATTAAAAGTTCACCATCAAATCCGAGGAAGCATATTGAGGTAGCAAAGTTGCATTTTCCCAAAAATTTTTATTCATTATTTGTTCTGTTTTGATAGAGCCATTAGCTGTGTAATATATTAGCTGAATGCACAAGATTGAGTGCAAATAAAAAAAATACCATTAATATTTTTGTGGAAATATTTTCTTAATTAATTAAAAATCTCCAAAAGTGTTTAAATTAGCATTGTTTGTTAAATTAATTGTAATTCATGTTTAACTCTTAGTTTGTGTTCATCTGATAAATGAAAGTCACATGGGATGGCATGAGGGTGGAAAGGATGGAGTTTCCTTTTAATCCCTTTCCCTGTATTTGTATTTGTACTTTACATTAAAATGGCACATAATGCAATGTTAAAGCATTTAAAAATTTTCACTGTATACCTTACATTTTTACACATACATCTGTAGTTTTCTGTAAAAAAGTTTTCTTCACAGGATAACTATGTTGCATTAAAATAAGCACAGTTGACAGATATGCAAAAACGAAATTCAGTGCAGTCGGTGCATTGATTTCTCACAAACCTTCATGATGTTTGGTTGTGAGGACAATATACTTGGCTCCAGACGAGGCAAAAATATCGACCCACTCTTTAGGATCAAAGAATTCAGCCCGGAACTGAGGAGCAAAATCTGCGTAGGTGAAGCCGGGTGGGTAATTCTTCTCCACAAACTTCACATAAGATGGGAGTTTCTGGCCCTGCCAGTACCACCTGTTGGAAAACAAAACTATTAAGTACAGCTAACCTCAAATATATAAACACATAACCAGAGGCGGACCGTAGTGAAGTATGTGTACTCTGCTGTAAGCGTCTGCACTTTATCAGTGTTTTTCTTTAGAAAATTTTACTTCACAACATTCAAGCATAATATTGTACTTTTTACTGCACTACGTTTCATATTAAATATCATTTAATACTTAATTACATTAGAAATCTAGTGCTTTCTTACTTTTACTCAAGTAAAAGTAATTCAAAGTTTTACTTGAGTCCAGGAAAGCACTACATTTGAAATGTTCTTAAGTATTAAAGGTAAAAAACCAACGACTTTTATTTATAAAATGTAGTGCAGTAAAAAGTAAGACATTATGCTTTGGTAAGTAAAAGTTTTCCAAAGAAAAACACTCTGATAAAGTACAGATACTTTTAAAATTGTGACCCTGGACCACAAAACCAGTCTTAAGTCGCTGGGGTATATTTGTAGCAATAGCCAAAAATACATTGTATGGGTCAAAATTATCCATTTTTCTTTTATGACAAAAATCATGAGGATATTAAGTAAAGATCATGTTTCATGAAGATATTTAGTGAATTTCTTACCGTAAATATATAAAAACTTAATTTATGATCAGTAATATGCATAGCTAAGAACTTAATTTGGACAACTTTAAAGGTGATTTTCTCAGTATTTAGATTTTTTTGCACCCTCAGATTCCAGATTTTCAAATAGTTGTATCTCAGCCAAATATTGTCTGATCCTAACAAACCATACATCAATGGAAAGCTTATTTATTTATCTTTCAGATGGTGCAGAAAACTCAATTTCGAAAAATGCACACTTATGACTGGTTTTGTGGTCCAGGGTCACAATTTACTTGAGTAAAGTAAAAATACTAAACATTGACAAAGTGACCAACCTCCACTGAAACGGCTCCTTTTCATAATGGTGTACCTGTCAAGGCTATTTAACTTGAATTAAAAAGGAAAATTATTGTTTGATTACAGAAAACTAAGCTTACTTTGTAGGACCATTTGGATGCTTTGCATTCTGATATTATTTTAATGAATTTTATGCACAATATAACACATAAAATCTATTTTTTACTACTATAACAAGGCAAAACGTATTTCACACATCATTAGTATTTAACTTTTTAAAATATTTTATTAGTTTTTTGCAAAAAAAAAAAAAAATCTAAAGTAAAATGTCTACAGGGGGCATATGGAAATGTTTAACCTCATTATCACAATGAGATATACTGTATTTCTTTCTCCTTACAAAATAGTACAGTACCGCAGTACAGTAAAATATCAGATAGTAAAACTTTAATACGCCATATTGAAACTGATTTGAACCATTTACTGGGTTATTTACATAGTAATCAAGGGTATTTCAGACAGTACCCTGGTGTTGTGTTGCTTCTTGTGCTTTTTGTTAGTGTCAGTCACATTGTATTAGTGCTGATGCTTTTTTTTGCACTTACCAGAACCATTCACTGCCATAGCTGGGAACTGAAAACACTCCCCAGTGAATGAATATGCCGAATTTGGCTTGATCGAACCATTCCGGTAGAGGTCTTGAATCAATGGATTCCCACGTAGGCTGGTATTGACCAACACAGCGGCCAATCAAGAGTAAATAAAGGGGGAAAACGCTCCACTGATACATTGTGCTTCTGCTGTCCGTTATTCACAGTAATCATATGGGAGCTGTTTCAAATCACATGATGTTGATATCTACATAAACACGTGATTTGTTACACATTTATCAAATGACAAAAAAAAACAAAAAACGTTTCAAAAACAGAAACTGCAGAAGTAGTTTTGAATCCGGGAAACAAACAAGCCTGCGTCAAGACTTGGTTTATGAATATTAATTACGTATCACGACGTTCGCCGAGTAGTTCTAAATGATGATTGGCTGAACGGCAGCAACGCTGTCTGACCTAATTAATATTCATGATATACTCCTTCGCCGTGGTCAAATTTACCGTCACATCCGGTTCTGCTGTTTTGTTTATATATCGGATCCATGTGGACTGTCGTTTCAGACGAGCTAAAAAATATAAACCCATGCAAGGATATATCGACTGTCACTGTCATATATCTGCCGAGGATTTTGACAGCGTAAGAGTTTTATAGGTGCAAGGTTCATTCAGTAATACTATGAAACTGAAACCTTCTGAGGAGTTCTTTAATGATTGTGTTTTATATTTTAGGACATTGATGATGTTATTCAGGAGTCTAAAAAGGTAGTGTGTTAATCTGCATTCCCTTTCAGTATGCTGTCATATTAAGAGTGCAATAATATTGATTGTTTCATTTTTAGGCCGGGCTTGTTGCCCTTCTTGCAGTAGCAGAGCATGCTGGTGAATTTGAGAAAATTATACAGCTCTCACAAAGGTATATCTGATATCTTACTACACCATATTTTTAGCAAACCATATATTAAATAGCTTTAATGTTCTGTAGGTTCCCAGGATTTGTTATGCCATGTCTTGGAGTTCATCCTGTCCAAGATCCAGCACAACCCAGGGGTGCCTTACCTGAGGTCTGAAATATGTGCATATAAAGATATATTTATTTCATTTACTGTTTTAGAGCTGACACAGTTTACCTTTTTTTCTGCCCTACAGGATCTAGACGCGGCATTACCACTGATCGACAAATACAAAGAGCACATTGTGGCTATTGGTGAGGTTAGACATATATTGTACCTCTAACTAGTTGTTCTTGTGGGTTATAGGTAGAGAATGGACTGTAGATAGGGGCTATACAGCTATGTGGACTTAATCCCTTAAAGGAATAGTTCACCAAAAAATGTAATTTTGCTGACAATTCACCCTTAGGACATCCAAGATGTCCAGTAGAGAATGAGTTTTTCTTCATTCGGAACAGATATGGAGAAATTTAGCATTACATCACTTGCTCACCAATGGATCCTCTACTGTCAGTCCAGATTATTAGTGTTATGAAGTCTTCATGAATGTGTATCATCACATACAGGTCGGTCTGGATTTCACACCACGTGTAGTCAACAATGATGCTGGGAAAGATGGTCAGAGACAGGTGCTCATTCGACAGGCTGAGATCGCAAAACAGTTGAATCTGCCTCTGTATGTGTCGCTCTTCCAGATGTGTATTTTTGTGGTAATAATATTACGATCTTTCATATAGCACTGCATTTTATCTATTAGGAATGTACACTCAAGATCTGCTGGAAGACCAACCATCCATCTTCTGAAGGAGTTGGGTATGCATGCATTGACAAAGTGTTTATTGATAAATTGTTTGCTTTTCATGATTATGCCATTTCAATCAGGTGTAGAGAATGCACTTCTTCATGCATTTGACGGAAAACCTTCAGTTGCGATGGAGGGTGTAAAAGCTGGTTATTTTTTCTCAATACCTCCATCCATTGTCAGAAGTGATCAGGTAAATCTAACCTACGTTTAATAACATTTGACTTCTCATGCCAGTATTTACAAGGTCTGTTTACAGTATGTGCTCCACTAACAGACATTCTACCAATCAGAAATAAACTATAATATCAAATTAAAACTCTTATATTTGAGCTTCAGACATTCTCTCAACCAAATTAACCAAGTTTTTGATTTTAGTTTGGTTAATTAGTGCACATATGTATATATAAATTACAAAAAGCAAAGATGTAAAAAGGAGCTTTTACAAGAAAATCTCCTGATAAAGTGTGTCCAAACTTGTAACTGGGAGAGTATATCTGTTTGTGTAAAATCTATACAATTAAATACAATTTATTAGTCACACATCACATGTTTGTTCACTTTTTTATAAGAAGCAGAAGCTGGTGAAGCAGGTTCCTCTGGAGAGCATGTGTTTAGAGACGGATTCTCCTGCACTCGGGCCTGAAAAACAGGTGCAGTGGATTTGTTTTTTTGTCATAAACATGAAATATTTCTGAAATGTATTTACATCTGTGTTTTTACTTTAGGTGAGGAATGTACCAAGGAATATCAGCATCAGTGCAGAATATATTGCCAAAATCAAAGGTGTTCCCTTGGAGAAGGTCGTGGAAGTCACTACCCAGAATGCCCTGCGTCTCTTCCCCAAATTAAAAACATTTATCAAAGCTTGACATTAAAAGGTCTTCTGCAAAGCTGCTGTTTTTAACAAACGTGTTTTGTTGTGCAACAAACTGTGATCAAGAATTTTTTTAATAGAGCATGCTGGGTTTGTTCCTTTCAATTTTGAGCACAGTGCTTGATAAATAATATACTGACAAATGTCACCGCTTGTCTAAAAATAGATAAAACATTGCTTTTTGAACACATCTTTATCATGTCATTGTGTCATGCACAGAATGTGTGCCGAAAAAATATATGTGACCTTGGACCACAAAACCAGCAAGTGTCAATTTTTCAAAATTGAGATTTCTACATCATCTGAAAGCTGAATAAATAATCTTTCCATTGATGTATGGTTTGTTAGGATCAGACAATATTTGGCTGAGATACAACTATTTGAAAATCTGGAATCTGAGGGTGCAAAAAAATCAAAATACTGAGAAAATCACCTTTAAAGTTGTCCAAATGAAGTTCTTAGCTATGCATATTACTGATCAAAAATTAAGTTTTGATATATTTACAGTAGGACATTCACTAAATATCTTCATGGAACATGATCTTTACTTAATATCCTAATGATTTTTGGCATAAAAGAAAAAATGATAATTTTGACTTATACAATGTATTTTTGGCTATTTCTAAAAATATATCCCAGCGACTTAAGACTGGTTTTGTGGTCCAGGGTCACATATGTTCTGAAGTTTATATTCATACATACAGTACATTCAACCTCTATAGATTAATATAATGAGAAGCTAAAATCCCATGTTAGTCCATTGGGTCCTGGCACTGGAAGCAAAAAGCCGCGTCATCTGTGTGTGTCTCTGTCTGAATGGTGATATTGCTGAATCCATAGTGTGTCTGGAGCAGTCTGGTCATGTCCATCAGCACAGTCTGTGGGTTGGTTTGCTCATCTGAAAAATAAACCATTCATTTGGGTTAAAAATACAGCGTAAGCGGACCAGATTTCTGATCATAGAAACCAGAATTTCCTAGGCCAGTGGTCAAAATATTGAGATTTTAATTTGTATTATCTATGATTAATAAAACTAAAAAAATATTTTTTTGTTGTAATTTTGGGTTCATTATATTTATTATTATTATTAATTATGATGATAAATGGACCCCAACTGGTTTTATTACAATTCACCAAAATAACACTATGAATAGTAGACAAATGGCAAACAGATCAAAGACTGTGTGTAGATTTGACTCCGCTCACTGATAGCAGAGTGTCTTTCACTGAGTCAAAGTCAACACCACACGGGACTCCTTCAGATAAAACAACAACATTCAGCTTGTGTTTAAAACATCTGGGCAGTTGCATCGACAGATCAATCAATCACTTGCCTTCCATGAGTATTTTGAAGATGTCTTTCAGGATGGTGAATGTTGTTCCAAGCACAAATAATGAAAACAGAAAAGTACAAACAGGATCTGCTATCTTCCATTCAGGCTGTTGGTTTGGAGAGAGGAACAAACATTTAAATCGCATTCAAAAATGTAAAAATGTCATGCATTAGATCTGAGTTTCCTGGAAACCCGTTTCTGCTACATAATAAAAATAAATGTAATTGCGACTTTTTATATCATTGTTCTATTTTTCTCCCAATTCTGAGTTTGTCTCACAATCCCCCCCCCCCACCCCCATCCAGAAAAAAAAAATAAATCATAATTGTGAGATGAACTCAAAAGTGTGAAATAAAATAAAAAAAACTGCATTTGTTTTTTGTTTTTTTTTTTTAATTCTGTGGCAAAAACTGGCTTCCATAGTTTCCCAAACTGATGTTAGCTTAAAAGCTAATAATTAAATAAAATGTCAAAATGAAATATATTTTAAATAAAACATAAAAAAATATTAAAACATAATAAGTTTTTATTAGTTTACCTGTATGTAATGTAGGCTAATTGACATCAGAGAACCATGAAAATGTTAAGTGTTGTTAAATGATTAAAATATTAACATAAAATCTCAGGTAAATATTTCAGGCTAAAGAGGTTTGGCTGACAAAATGTTTGGGAATCCCTGCATTAAATAATGAAATATAAAAGCAAGTGGTGTTTATTCGACACAAATTGTTTTAGTTAATGGATCAAGTTAATATTTAATGTGATGATCTGTGTGAACTTGAGGAGGAATCAAAAACCAAACGAGCTGATTCAAACGCACTGAGCACAAATGATGAAGAAAAGTGACGTTGAGGTGAAAAGATCCAGCAGCATTTGAGACAACTGATCTGATGAATCACATTCACACATTTGTAAGTGTGACTAAGCGTCCATACAAGTGAAATTCGGAGTACTTTTGTATATGCCAATAACAGTAATGTGCAAACCCTGAAGTAGATGATGGAGGCCGCCAGCAACACACCCAAACTCTGCAGTAAATCTCCCAGCACGTGAATGAACGCGGCTCTCACGCTGGTGCTCCTGTGCTCTTCTGTGAGGCCGTGACGGACCGGAGACTGATGGAGAATGAAAGCCAAGCTGATGGAAACACACATCAAACACTGAACAAGAAGATGCCATTTCCCAACAAACGCTACTAATGAAATCAAATAGCATCACTCACAAGATGTTAAGCGCTACAGCACATGCAGCTGTGATCATCATCACGTCACTGCGTATCTCATAATCATCACCGATGATCCTCTGAACAGCAAAGAGAACAAGAACCACCGTCACAGTCCAGACGGACAGAACAGACAGAAGAGCCCCTAAAACCTCTGGACAAAACAAACGACAGAAACACTGTGGCAAAAGTTTGAATCATTAAGATTTTTTAGTGTTTTTGGCTGCAATTATCTGATCAAAAATACAGTAATAATTTTGTGAAATATTACTACAAAACAGTTTAAAAGAACTGTTTTCTGTGCAAATATATTTTAAAATGATCCTTCAGAAATCATTCTAATATACTGATTTGCCGCACGAGACTCATTTCTGATTATTATCAATGTTGAAATCATTTGTGCTGCTTCATATTTTTGTGGAACAATTGATACAGAATTAAGAAAATAAATAGTTTTATTCAGCAAGGACAGATTAAATAGATCAAAATGACAGGAAAGAAACTGATAATGTTACAATAGATTTTTAACTTGAATAAACACTGTTCTTTTGAACTTTATATTCATCAAAAAATCCTGAAAAAAAAAATTGTATCACCTTTTCCACAAAAACATTAAATGGCAAAAACACTGATAATAATAATCATGTTTCTTGAGCAGCAATTTAAATGACATTTTAGCAAAAAAAGTCTATTTTAAATTCTAATAATAATTAAAAATTTTACTGTTTTTAGTGCATTTTTAATAATAATAATAAAAAAAGTAGCCTGGGTGAGCATAAAAGTATTCTTAGTATGTGCATATAAATACACACACACACACACACCTGATCGATGCCATCCAAAGGTCAGATGTTTGGACGGCGGCCTGGAGGAAACCCACAATGAGAAGAGACTGACCGAAATGCTGCCAAAGTCAGTGAGAAGATGTGCAGCATCGGTCATTATAGCGAGACCACCTGCGAGAGCAGAGCGTCAACACAAGTCTCAAATGCAAGTTACAGTAAGTTCATGTCCATTTTGTTTGTCAACTGTACTTTTCCTTTAAACGGAGCATGTCCTTTTATTCTCACCAAGGACTTCCCCGATCATGTGATGAGTAACTTCCTCCGGGCCTGTGTTTTGCCTTGCTGCTTTTCTTTCAGGTTGTGACAATAAAACACTCGAGTGTCATGTTTACACTCAAACTGAGTGCTGACGTATTCATCCTCTGAATTTTCCAGAAGACTAAAGAAACAGAATGAAGAAATCTAGATCAAACACTTCAAACAGTCAGATTGATTAACTGAATTTGAGACTTACCCCAAAAGTTCAAGTGAGTCCGTCAAGGTCTTGTCCTGTTTGTTCAGCTGGACCTTCTCCAAATTCATCATGGAGACAATTTACAAAAAAAAAATCCTTTCAATAAATAGTGCTCGTAATTACAGGACAGATTATATTCTCAAGAGGAGAAGCCATATGCTGTTTCACACGCTGCTGCTATAACATGGCAGAAAATTGTGTTGGTGCAGTGAAACCACGTTTAGATCTCAGCAAGGTCACATTCTGAAACTAGAGATAAAGTAAGGAAAAACTGGAAAATATATGCTCACATTTGCACATCCCAGCTAACCGGGAAACTTCTCAGAACAGACCAGGTTAGTTATGAACAATAATTAACGTTCACAGAATGTTCGTTCAAAGTTATCTGGTCTCTAATAATGTTATCAAAATGTTAACACAAAAACACTATTTATAGATTGTCCATGGAACGGTTTTCTGAAACATTCCAGTTGGACTTTTGTCTTATGTTTTTTATATGTTACTACTTGTTACAGAAGATTTAGATAACTTTCAAAAGTAACATTCCCGTAATGTTTGCAAAATAAAATTGAAAATCCCCTTTAATATATGTTTTTAACATTCACATAACCAATAAAAACCTTTTGAGAACATTCAGAAATCATGTTTTCAGAATGTTAGCAAAACCGTCTAAAAGCATATTTTGTTTTTGCTGTACAGATTCATATAAACAGATATAAAAAGCTTGAGTAGAGATAAAGTAATCAACTTTATTTATCAATATATTTATTGATCTGTGTCATTGAAAATGTATTAATTCCACATAGAAATCAACTTCAATTATAAACAAAATGTTTTTATCTCAGACAAAACCATCCCTGAGGCTGTGCAATATTACCACAATATACAATACATTCACCTGCAAATTACCAGCTTTATCACCAGTGAGGCACGATTACAGAGGTCCTTTAAACTCTGAACCCCTGCTTTAATGATCATATTGTATAATATTATTATATATTTGCATAATTATTTACATACATTCATCTGAACCTTCTAAAAATCAGCATCATACCAAATTATTGTGTCATAAAATAGTTGTTCCACAGAGGTTAAGGTTCGCTTGCAACCTTCCACATATAGTTGTCTGTTAGATGAAATATGTTTGTGTGCATATACAGATAAGAAAAGACTGTTGGGACTTATTCATTATCATGTATTGGAGCCTTAATGACTCCACATTGTACAAATACAGCATTAATAATACAAACTTTATGCTCAAGAATTACTGTATTGTAAAGCACACAAAGTGCGCATATTAGATTTCACTGAAAAAGCATGGTTTAACCTTTAAACAATGTATGATATTTAGATAAATAGAAAATGTAATTTTGAGCAAATCGATTATTCTGGTGTTATACGAACAGAAAATTGTGGTATTACATCAGGTTGACTTTCTTGTGCAAGATGTTTGGTTGTACTCTATAGAGGTCATTTAAAGCAACTGTATGTATGTTTTTACCTTGAAATATCAGACTTCTAATAAGGCAAATGGCTTCCCGTTTCTTTCCAAAAGTCTGTTCTGGTAGTAAGTTTATCGAGCGGTACAAAATTCCGCAAAATGCACGTATACAGTGACCCACTGTACAACAGTGAACTCCACTGTACTGTAGAGGGCTCCAAAGTCACAAAAATACTCAAAAACTCCATACAGCTGCTTTAAATGAAGCATTACAAAATAAAGTGTTTCTTAAAAAAAAAAAAAAAAAAAAAACATTCAAGCAACCAAAAGACAATTATAAAATTATGTAAACAGAAATGTGACCCTGGACCACAAAACCAGTCTTAAGTCGCTGGGATATATTTATAGCAACAGCCAAAAATACATTGTATAAATCAAAATTAGAGATTTTTCTTTTTAAGTAAAGATCATGTTCCATGAAGATATTTTGTAAATTTCCTACCGTAAACATATGAAAACTTAATTTTTGATCAGTAATATGCATTGCTAAGAACTTAATTTGAACAATTTTAAAGGCAATTTTCTCAGTATTTTGATTTTTTTTGCACCCTCAGATTCCAGATATTCAAATAGTTGTATCTTGGCCAAATATTGTCCAAACCTAACAAACCATACATCAATGGAAAGCTTATTTATTCAGCTTTCAGATGATGTAGAAGATACATACATCAACATAGAATTGTTGATGTATTCAGATGATGTTTTGCGGTCCGGGGTGACAAATAGCTTTATGTGTGGAGATCAAACAAGCCACAAAGACTGCACAGGCACTGTGTAATTCAAACCACTGATGCTCAAACGCATTTCTACAGACAGAAACAGGAGTAAGTCAGTCTTCTTAACAACTCTGGAGGTCGCAGTTTGCGCTACTCTTGTGCCACATGTACGTCTGAAGTGATCAGTACAGAAGTGTCTCCATCTGCAGGACAACACAGCAAAATAAACAAACTCAGAATCTGAATTTTAATGCCATTTTTGATGGCAAAATGTACATCACATCACACGGAATATAACGTGCTAATGCTAATATAACTGATGCTGATATTCACCTGAGTGGGCAGGAATGGGCATTCCTACAATCACAGTGCTTCCTGTTAAACAACACAAAGAAAGCAAGACCGATATTAGCAAGACCATCACTACAATGACCAATGAGTGTTTCACAATTGATGCACTTTACTAGTTGATAATTCCAGTGGATCACAGATCTACAATGGCCCTCATAATAATTATAATATTTCTTGAATAATTATTTATCAAAGTTATTCAAAGCTGAATATGGCTTTAGTCTGCCTTTTTACTCTCCAAGATGCTGCTCTCATTGCATGTGTGTAGTTAACCATATTTGATAAGATTCAGGGCAGAGCCCGGCAACCTTGAAGTACAGATAAGTGTTCTCTGCGTATGTGTGTGTGAATGTCTATCTTTGCAGCTAAATGCAGAGCGAGAGCTCATTTGCCGTCACCCTGATGTCCAGGGTAACAGATATACGTCTCTGGAGAGACCTATTGCGTCTGATCTCTGATCAATTGTCACCAAAATAATTACTAGAAGATATGCTTCGAGTTTTACGTCCATGTGTGGAGATTTTCTAAGTTTATCTACCAACCAGAATCTTGCTTACCTATGTATTGACGTAATTAGTGACCTCTGTTAGAGTATAACTATTGGTGTCTAGAACGTGTACGCAGAGCGGCCTACGAACTCCATTGCGAGTGTTGAAGCTGACTTCTGCTGATGAAACTGCAAACTATGTTCTTTAGTAAATTTTTCTTTAATTTATCGCATCTCTGACTCCTGGTCTTTGTTCATGGATTTTAACTGTTATTCCCCAACACCACTATTTTTAAACCCTACCATTTGGGGGTTATGCTCACCAAAACTGCATTTATTTTACTGAAAATACAGTAAATGTACTTAAAACAGTAATATTGTGAAAAAAACAACTGTTTTCTAGTTGAATAAAATGTCATTTAAAAAAAAGAGCTGCATTTTCAAATGTCTTTACCTTCACTTTTCATCAAATTAATGTGTCCTTGCTGAATAAAAGTATTAGAAAAAAATCTTACTTTATATTATCTATCTATTTTACAAAAAGTGCATCTGTTGTTCACCTGAATTTCCAGGTGCTGGACTGGGAATAGGCTGTCCTGTTATTACTGTGTCATTGCCTGTAAACAACAAAAAATACAGTGTTTTGCATGATTTACAGTGCTCTCTTATTAACAATTACAGGCACAGGCAGAATCTGGCTCCAGAGCTGAAAACATGACCGAGTCCCGCTCCTCACCTCTGTTCTGCTCCTCTGACATCTCCGCCTCCAGCTCATCTGGATCCACATAGTGAAAATGTTCTTCGTTCTCTGAACTGCCACATTTACCACAACACAAACAGCAGCAGCAACAGCAGCAGCAGCATGTGAAGATCATTCCCAATGCCATGAGTGTCTGAACCAAAAAATTAAAACAATTAAGTGCTTACACCACTCGTTGTCATATTTGCTGAATGAAATACAATACTTGTTTCTTCTAACAGTGTCAAGTCACACTTTCTTACAAAATAAGATGCATTTAATAGCATTTTTGCTTTTGACAACCATTCGTAAGGTGAAGAAGTCTTGTGTTATCCCTGAATAAGCAGAATACCTGCCACAATTCTTATCTTCCTCTGAACCAGTTTACAACTACTTGTTCAATTTTCACATGTATGAATGAACCTGAAGACATTTTATGCCTAATCTTGTTTTCAAGATTCAAATTATGGCCAGTGACAGAAGAAGATGCAAACATTTAGGCAACAATTCGGTTTTCGGCCACATCTGCGGATAATTACTGCATCCAAACAGCAACAGAAAATGACAGATTTTGTGAAAAAAAGAGCTTTTTCTGCAAAGTTGTTTGACATTAAATGGAGTATTTGAACATATTTTTCCACTCCTTTCTAGAATGAAATTTAATTGATACATTTTGTCAAAACGTTTCATATTTGACTTCTTTTGTTATTTTAATAAGTGCATTAAAGCAGATGCATACCGAATATATAATTTGAAAAATCTTTATTCTTATTTTGTCAAAAGAAAGTGATGTAACATTTTTATTGATGTTTTGGAACTCAGCATCATCAAATCATGCAATACTGTCTTAGACCTGTTTTGCAAATCAGCATTAATATGATAAATTTGCATATTTTATATGCATTGCATATAAAAGTAAAAATAAAAACAAAGAAGAAACATGCACACAAACTACTTACCTTAAACCAGCATTTGGACACGAGGAAGTAGTATTTAACGCTCTCTTCTCCGAACTGGTCTGCGATGTAGAGACCCATGGAGCCATACTGGTCGTAGATCTGTCGTTTGGTGTCGTCGTTGAGGATGGTGTTGGCATTGTTGATCTCTTTGAACTTCTCTGCCGCTTCAGGGTTGTTGGGGTTCTTGTCTGGGTGATACTTCAGTGCCAGTTTCCTTAAGTTGGGGATTTATAAGACAAAGCCTTTAGAGGGATGTTGCATTTGTGTTTTCTTGATTAATATAAGCTATAAACCAGAATACCTGTATGCTTTCTTAATATCTTCAGATGAAGCTCCTTTCGGCAAGCCTAATGTCTCGTATAAACTTTCTCCAGCTCGGGACAGCTTGCGCTGAGGGCGCTGAGGGCTTGTATCTGCCATTGTCAAATTCTGCTAAAAACACTAAAGATGGAGAAATCTTCTAAAATATCTTCTATTCTTATATAATAGTATTTAGACACTTATGCCTAATTAAAAATAGATGCCATTGCAACAGATAACATATCAAAGCAAAATGGACAACATTATACATCCACTAATAATCACCAAATCACCAGCTGATTAAAAGACATTGAGCAATCATAATAAAGAAAAAATAACAATGACATTCATAAATGTAAAGTGTGTCCTTAAGAGTCCATACATGTGCACACAGTACACTGAAGAAATACAACCAAACAAAACAAGAAATAACGTAATGTTATTAATATTCCTTACCAATTCAAAAAGATAGTAAGTGTAAAGAAATATCCAGAGCTAGTAATTCATCCACAAAACGACTATCGACTAATATTTCGTTTACAGAAAATATTTCGGCTTTTATTACGAAAGCATTTTTATTTTCAGTAGACTGGCGCTGATTTGAGCTCGATCAGGCCTGTTAAGAGATCATCACCTGACCGACAACTAATAATCAATTAAATCGATCACTTACCGCTTATGAGAAGTAGTCGATTTTTAATAAAGTTACTTGTGCATTCATTTCTACTAATATTTACAGCGTTTAAACCGCGAAAAGTGAAGTGGGGCCATTGCTCTTGAGCATAGTTTAGACCAGGAAGTAGGAAATAAAGTTGCTACGTCAAGTACGAAAGCTCATCGACTCTCACAGAGAGAGCAGCGCTGAATAGTGAAAGTAGCTCGTGAGGCTTTGAGATCCGGCGCACCTAGATTAAAATACCCGGTTAAGGCCCAACTAACAGAGAACGTTCTCAGAACATTGGCTAACGTTCTCTCAAAGTTATGAACGAACGAATATTACAAAAACAAGCACGAAACAGCTTAATAATGTTCTCAGAACGTTCTTTTTTTTTTAATGTAACAAATTGTTTCAGTATGTTCAGAGAACATGCTATAAAAGCAGGGGCGGTTCTGGACCACAGTAACTGGGGGGGCCAGACAGGGGCCACTTGTGCTTTTAGGGGCACAATTTTAAAATTCATCCTAACCTACTTTAAGTATTATTCATTCAGTCATTTTTGACCATGTCATGTATCATTGCAATCTCTAGAAGTAATCTATAACAATTTCAACTAAAATTAATGTGTCATCATGTTTCATTTATTTTGAGAAATAATTTTTTTTGCATGTCAGGGGCATCATTTTTGAGGGGGGCTCTCATGCTTGTCATATGACACACAGCAGCCACAATACCACTGTATAACTGATATAGGCTTATATATTATTATTCGAAATATTCCCAAAATATATCATGAAATATCTCGATTCTCAAATATGTGTAAGTAAATGCATTTTGCACCTTTATAGATTATGTTAGTTGATCTATAATGGGCGACAGGCAAAGTAGCCTAATAGTGTAATATTAACTTTGCATAAAAATCCGTCTTTTTACTTAAGTACCAGAAGTCATACCATAAAATGAGTGTCATACCATAAACATATAATATGACTGAGTTTGTATTTTATGTGGATTTAATTAAAACATTGTAAATTACTAATTAGCCCATAACACTTTCATTGTACAAAAAGAGCAAAGAACGTTTACATTATCAAAGAACATTTTCACTTCAGTCCAGCGAGTTCAAGCACTCTCAAAAACTCCCATAATAATCTCTAAAGCTGTTTACACTATGAAATTAATATCTTACTTACATTCGTATATCTTCACTTTGTTATTTCTGAGGAGAGAATTCAGTCAGCGAGCGCGCGCGGTGATGAAATAGCGGCGCTTCGGCGATGACTCATCTGAACGCTTCTGATTGGTCTTTGCATTCATAAGCTCAACAGAATCGTATGTGATTGGTTATAATGCGCAGCGCTTTAAAAACGTGTGTGTCTCTGGCTCTGTGCCAGCCAGCGAACGCAGATTTGAATTTAACAGCTGTTTTTCTTTTTATATAGTTTACAGGACAAACTGTGCATTTCACCCAAAATTATATGGTGTGATATGATTCCAAATTTAAGGGGGCCAAGTTTGTTGACAGGGGTGCACTGGCCCCCCCAGAACCGCCCCTGTAAGTAACCTTCTCAAAATGTTTTTCAAAATAAATGAACGTTCCTGAATTATTGTTTCCTTAATGTTAACTCCTCAAAAATAAAAATGTTTTTAAAACGTTTAAATAACTGGACGTGAGCAAAATATTTTTTTTAGAAGTTATTATGAATAATAATCATATAAATCATATGACAAATAGTAATCAAAAATTATAACCATTTTACAGTTTTGTCAGCTACTTTCATTTAGCGGTCATATCTTCTACTATTTTACATACTGAAGCCCTTTAAATAAAAAAGCAACCCAAGTTATTTTAAAATACAAATGTTTATTATAAATCTAAAAGCAAAAACAATAGCCCTAATTTGTAGCCATGTTGTAAGACTATTTAGAGATTTTCATAGATACTGGATTAAACTAGACAGCAGTTTAAAGTAATAAACAGATGATATAAAGATTTAAACCAGGTACAAAATTTGATCTCATTAATTCAATCTTCTTCACAGGCAGGAAATACCTTTTTTCACCCTAAAGTTGTATGTTTTACTCTCATAAATATCTTTAAGGTATTTCTTTATGTGAAATCTTTTTATGCAACATTTAACATTAATAGATTAATAGACAAGTGGTCTTGACAATGATTTACTCCATTCAGAATTATTACAGTATCAGTCTTATGTCATAATTACAAATTAAAAAGCGAAGTGGGAGAGAGAGAGGGGGACGGGATAAAGAAAGGTCCTCGAGCAAGGATTCAAACTCGGGACGCCCGTAATGCAACGCCTTTATATGTTGGCGCTCTTGCTGTTAGCGCCAACAATCTATGCTGATTATTGTATATGATCAAGAGTTTCCAATTTTGATGATTATTTTCCCAATGTTTTTGTTTGCCTCCATACGTTGATGAGCCATTTCAACATCCTCCATGTTGAACATGCTGTCTATCACAGGCCACAAGGGAGGATCTGTTGACTGGAAGTGCGGCAAAACCTGCTCCGTGAAACTCCGGACCAGCTCTGCTTTATACTAGAAATAAAACACAATCATAAATGCAAAGTGCATAACTTTCAATGCTTTTAATCCTTTTAGTCTACAGTTTATGAAGAAAATTTATTTGATTTGCAATGCAATCTGAAGTAGCTAGTATTCCTGAGTCTAACCTGTAAACTTCTTGATCTGAGAAGACTGCAAAGAAGATTGCCTCTCTTCCTCAACAGCTTGCCAAGCAAGTCTCCATCAGCCGCTTTACCTCCCAACATGCCATAAAGCACCCATCGTCCATCTACTGCAAGGCTACAAATGTTCTTCTCCCAAAAAGATCCACCAACACAGTCCAGAATTACATCAGCTCCCTTGCCTGCACAAAAACACGCTCTTTAAATTAAATGTGTTCATTTTAATATTGATATTTAATATTTTATATAGAATGTACTATTATAAACACATTCAGAACACTAAAAATACTGACCTTCAGTGAGCTGCAGAACTTTTTCAGAAAAATCCTCCTCTTTGTAGTTGATTCCTGCAGCTGCTCCCATCTGCTCTGCAAATATTAACTTTTCCGAACTCCCTGCTGTTACTACTGGAATCGCGCGACTCAAGCGAACCAGCTGAATGGCAGCGGTGCCGATTCCACTCGCTCCAGCATGAATCAGCACTGTCTCATTCGGCTTCACTTTGGCTATAAAAAACAGCAGCATACTGAAATATAATGGCCTTAAAATGCATTTGGATGCTTAAAATAAATAGTTCAAGTTTACTGAAAATGTACTCACCCTCAGACCATTCAATATGTAGATGAGTTTGTTTCTTGAACAGAAAAGATTTGTAGAAGTAAAGCACTGCATCACTTGCTCACCAATGGAGCCTCTGCAGTGAATGGGTGCCGTTAAAATGAGAGTCCAAACAGCTGATAAAAACATCACAATAATCCACAAGTAATCCACAACACTCCAGTCCATCAGTTAACATCTTGTGAAGCCAAAAGCTGTGTGTTTGTATGAAACAAATCCATCATCAAGGAGTTTTAACTTTTAAGTTGCTTATGGGCAAAATACAGGTCTATAATAACACTTCTTTCAGTGAAAAAGTCCCTGTTGTCCCCTGACATCAAAATCCATGCACATATTCGTTTAGAACTGTTTTTGCTTGTAAATTTGTGCATATTTCTTTCCTGATTCATACGAGGCAACTTTTTCACTCAAGAAAACAATATTATGGATAGGGGACTCGTATTATTTGCAAGAAGCAAAGGTCAAAGTCAAAAAGCTTTTCTCTTAACAAGACATTAATTGATGGACTGGAGTGGTGTGGATTACTTGTGGATTATTGTGATGTTTTTATCAGCTGTTTGGACTCTCGTTCTGACGGCACCCATTCACTGCAGAGGTGAGCAAGTGATGGAATGCTACATTTCTCCAAATCTGATGAAGAAACAAACTCATCTACATCTTGGATGGCTTGAGAGTGAGTACATGTTCAGCTAATTTTCACTTTTGGTTAAAAAGTCATATTTACAGAAAATAAAACACATCATGTTACCTATGAAGTGCAGAAGTTGGTAGGCAGTCAGCCAGGCCTCAGGAAGAGCTGCAGCTTGATAAAGAGTGAGGGGTGATGGGACACGCATGATGTGTTCTTCTGGAACAGCAACATATTCTGCATAGCCTCCTCCTCCGAGTAATGCCATTACTTTACTTCCAAGTTTCCATTTCCCTTTGACCCCAGGACCGATGTCAGCGATCACACCGCTGGCCTCCAGACCCAAGATCTCACTCTCTCCAGGAGGAGGAGGGTAAAAACCCCTTTTCTGTCAATTAAAATAAGCCATTAATGAGATTCAGTTTATCCAAGGCACAAACACTAGCAGGATTTTATGGGTTACCTGTAGCAGGTCAGCTCTGTTTAAAGCAGTTGCGGTGACTCTGATGAGAAGCTGCCCATCTTTGGGTTCAGGCCGTGGAATGTGTTTCAAATCCAGCTTCCCTGATTCATCAACACACACTGCCTGCATTGTCTAGAAAATAAGAAGAAATACAATCTGTTTGCTTTGCTTCTTAGTTCTAATTTGCCTTTTATCATTTTATGTTGTTTGTTTTCCCCTGCAATACATTAGCAATGCGATTATAAATCTAAAAAAGTACTTTAAAGTCATTTAATTATAAAATTAGTATTTAATAATTAAAGACGTGACTTTTTTTTTTTTTTACTTACTGTTTTCTCTTCTTGCATTTGTTGCTTTGACATTTAAATGCGATCTAAAACTAACAGGACAATACGATTTACTTTAAAACCTAAAATGAAAACAAAAGAAATGAGAAATTTAAGCGAAGCTTCATATCACAAAAACACTACACTGTTGCAATGTAACTTGACATACACATGCACTAAAATAAGTGAATTGCATTAGTTTGCTTTTCTGCGCAATTTTAACGCACATATGAAGTCAAAAATTCTGCAACGATCATTCAAAAAAAAAAAAAAAAAAAACACAGAATAGATCAGTGCAAAAGAGCTTGTTTTTATTTTGTGCAGGAATGACACAAATTATTACATAACATCTACTTTAATTCTTTAGTTTTGCTGTCTGACAATACTCAAACTATACTTAAACTGTATACGTTGTGTCAAACATCTACGCTTCCTGCGAGAGAACATTAACGAAATCAACTTAAGAGTCATTTCAAATGAACCTTACCTCATTAAATCGATGTTTTGATGTTGTAAATGTTGTTTATCTGGACGTTGGTCTTTCACATGTCTCAACTGATCATTAACTACAGTCAAATGAAATGCTGGAAATAAAAAGTAGTACCTCCTCCCAAAAATACCATGGTAAGCATAGAAAAATACCATTGTTACCATAGAACCACATTCTGACTCTTCTTAAACAGTTTGAAGATCCGTTTATTAATTTATGATCTTGTAGTTGTAATACTCCTCATCCTAGGTTTTTACATTACAAATAGCATAAATATGCCCAATTTACCCAAAAAGGAAAAATAATAAATATATTATTTAACAATATATAATATTCTATTCAACTTTATCAACCAGTTCTCCAAATTGATGGCTAGAGGATATTATATAATACGGATTTGTAACTAACAATTTCATCCCTGTTTTATTGCAAAAGAAGACAATAAACACATTGGGGGAGAAATAAATAAATCAGAATACAATAAAACAATTCCAAACAAACAAATGACGTGTACTGCTGCAGTAAAAACACTAGATAATCTTACTCTGAGATACCAGACTACTGAAATATAAAATTGTTTATAACAAATTTTCAGAAAAAATCTTTAGAGTTCAACTTTTCATCTTTACTTTGGCATTATTGACACAATAGTGATCATGTGACCGAATGACTTTGAAATTCAAAACCCTGAAACCTGAAAGAACCAAAGACATTGTTTGCATGTTTAAGTGTCATAGCAGCAGATTCTAAGTCTACATGCTCACACGAGACGAGAAACCATATGCAGCAGCTTCAGGTACAGTAAATTTACATTTATTATTTATACACAATATACATATTTGTGCAAAATAAATTGGCTTTGAAATTGTGTTCCAAAAGTCTGACGCTTCTGAGATGTTTCATTCCATTTATGTGTTTCAAAGAAACATCTCAAAATGTCAACACAGCTAAGCATTAAGAGACCCAAGTCATGCCGTCCCATGGATGTAAGACTGCTGAACCACAAAGAGGACGTCCATCTTCAGTGGAAACTACACAACATCAGAGCCAAATACAGACTCAACCTCAGGCTGCTGGAGCAGGAACGAGAGCTAGTGCTAAAAGAGCACAAACGGCTGCTGAATTTAAGGGTTTGTGAACCACGCGCAACCATCAACAACACAATGAGAGCCATATCAGAGGTCAGGATGACAAACGATGCGAACGAGACTCGATTTTCAAAATCCGCTCCAGCTTTCAGACCTCTATCCTCGGTGAAAACATATGAGGATGATAAAGAACAGAGGTTTGCTAAATCAGCATCATTCTCTGTCAAGCAAGATGATTCATCTCCACCTATGATAGTCACAGAGAAATTCAAATCTTCAGAAAACGGTCAGCTTTCCATTCTACAGCTGAAAGACCTGGCGTTGATCGACAGCATCTCCCAGAAAGAGCTGATGTATCGGGAAGAGTATTACCGATGGTATAAAGAAAGACTGAAACAACTGCAGAGAGAAAAACTACAACAGAAAATAAGGAGCTTTCTCAACTCTATAGAGCATTTGACAATGTATGCATGAATATTTATGTGCCGTTAAGAGAATTTTGAACTGATCATGCTAAATAGTTGTTTGTTTTCTTAGCTCTCTTAAATTGCGTGTCAATCTACCTCTGAATGTGCAACTGCACTGTAACGGAACATTATTTACATTAAGGTGTTAATTTTGTCACATTCGTTAAGCGATGCTTCCCATCCTCCTCATGGTCAGGACAGCCGTATGAGCTGGAGACTCCAGGAGCAGAGACTGGTTTTTCTTCCACTGTGGAGATTGTGAAAGTGTTTTATCTGTAAGAATAAAAGCAAATAAATACAAAATGAATGTAACCCAGTTCCTTTTCCTTATCTTTAAAGATAAATAAAGCATGCTTTGATTATACTGTTGCCCTCATTTCCAAATGAACGTCAGTAAGAAAACATACATACATTTACTCTGAAATAAATTAAATGACAATAAAAATAACAAGGATTTTCTCTTTTTTTTTTTTTGATCTTGATTTAGTCTTTACATTTTTTTATATTTACTGCATAATTTAACACAAAAACAACTGATAAAAATACTTTGTAATCTCACACTTCATTCCAGCCCGTGTAAGAATAATATCCATTCCATATTTACCCCTTCAGGTGAGATTTACCGAAAATAATTTCACATTAAAAGGGATAATTCACTCAAAAATGGAAATTGACATCATTTACTCACCAAAAGACTTTGGTTAATCTTTGAAACGGAAATAAAGAGAGAGGCTTCATTGAAAGTCCAGGTAACCAAAATTTAGAAGATCCAAAAAGCATTAAAAGCAATCTGTTCATCATATAAAGTAATCGTATCTTCACGAAACTTGGATTAAAATGAATATGGATTCTTTCATGACATATTTATGACCTTTTTGGACCTTCTAAGTTTTAGTTACCTGGACTTTCAATGCTTCTCAGTTTTCATTAACAGTCTCTTAATTTTTGTTTCAAAGATAATCAAAGTCATACAGGTCCGGAATGACATGAGGATGAGTAAATGATGACAGAGTTTTCATTTTTGGTTGAACTATATCTTTAATTCATTCATATTAATTTGCATCCATTTTATCCAAATCAACTTACACTGCATTCAATCGGTCTATTTTTCAAGCTATACAATCTAAACTCAAAAGACTGGCATTGCAAATGCCACGATGACTTGTTTGAGCTACATGAATGTTCGGTTCTAAATGACAATGTAAACAAAGGGGTGGAGCTTATCCAGGATCAGTTAAATTGTGACGTGCCGTACCTTCACACTCAATCCTAACCCGTGTCGGCAGACATTGTGTGAGATCGGCGTACTCCAGTGTGCATAGAACAGCTTTGGGAGACTCGCTTTGTGCTGTACACATGAGCACAAGAATATTGCACAACTGATTGCTCTCCATTACCTCCACCGAACCAACGAGCTCCTGTGGCAAAGTCAAGAAAGACTTATATTCAGCATTAAATTGATCAAAGTGAAAGTAAAGACATTGATAATCAAAGATCTTTTCATCAAAAATATCTACCACAGTTTCCGAAAATATTAAGCAGCAGAACTGTTTTCAACATTAATAATAAGAAGAAAATCAGCATATTAGAATGATTTCTGAAGGATCATGTGACACCGAAGGAAATGCATTTAAAAAACTATTCAAATAGACAACAGTGATTTTAAATTGTAACAATATTTAACAATATTAATGTTTTTAATATATCAAATAAATGCACCCTTAGCAAGCATAAAAGATTTATTTAAAAAAATGATTAAAAACATTTTGCCGACCCCAAACCTTGGTATATACAAAAAATGCAGGGAACCTGAATACCTTGAGGAGGCAGACCTGCCGTCTGCGAGCAGCTAAAGCGTTGAGGTTCTGGCTGAGGGTCTGCAGAAAGGCTTTAAGGTCTTTCTGCAGGATCTGTTTGGCAAAACTCTCGAGTGGGAATGACGGGGGGATGTTATGGCGAGAGATCTGCACGGTGCGCGTCAGGTCCAGCTCCATGTTATACGTCTCCAAATACACACCCTCAAAGGCAGTGTGAAAAGACACACACACGCTTTTCCCTTCCTTACACTCCACCAAATCATAGCCACCTGAGAAACACAGCACAATCGATCAGGCCTGAAACAGAGGCAATACACAGATGATCTAGGCATGATTTCATTGGTACATAATTACCAATTAAGTGATGAGCACGCTGAAGGTCCTTCAACTGCATTCTCCACGCTGTTAACAAAGACTTCTGTAGTTCAGTGAAGCCGCCTGCAGCAGCAGCATCATCATCCAATGGAAGATCTGTGCTGATTTTATCTTTCAGGATCTGCCGTGCAATGAGAAAAAGTGGATAATGAAGCTCATGGGTTTAAAGTTAGAAGTATGAATATTAGTGCTACTCTGACCCAATATAAAGACACTGAATTATTACATTATCATGTCAATGACAAAGTTAGATATTAAATAAATGTCTCTTTACCATTTCAACCCTGTCTCACCTTGACCACATCTGTCTGATGTTTGAGTTGATCTCTTTTGGCACGGAGGGTCACAGCTCTGGCTTTGAGCATCTCTAACCTCTGAGATTCATGCTGGTCCTGCTGTCCCATACCTTCCCTCTCTAAAGCCATCAGGTGACCCAGAACACCTGACATATGAATGATTGTAAAGTTGTGAAAACCTTAATAATAATAATAATAATTAAACATTATGTAAAGATATTCATCTTCTCATTAGCTTGTTATTGTGCCTCACCTTAGATATCCTATTTTAATGAAATAAAATGAAATTTTAGAGTTTAAAGGAACATTTTACCCAAAAATGCAGTGAATGGGTGCCGTCAGAATGCGTTATTATGGATTGGCATTTTGGCCAGACATGATCATTTAAAGTTAAAACATCCTGATGATTGACTGGAGTGGATTACTTTTGGACTATTGTGATGTTTTTAATCAGCTGTTTGGACTCTCATTCTGACGTGAAGGATCTGAGGATCCTCAAAATCAAACGGTGTGTGTTTCTGCTTCAAGTGAACAATCATACATTTGTGTTGTGTTTTACATTTTTTCTTTTATATCCATTTATTCACTCATTTATTATTCATTCATTTATAATCATTTATCATTTATAATAATCATTACAGTAACTTATATATTAATTTCAATGATTCATTAATTGATTAGTCATTTATATTATATTATAGTTGTTTTTTTCTACTATTTTCAGTTGTTGTTTAGTCTTATGACTGTGTGGTTTCAGGGTTTGTCTTCATAAATAAGAGATAAGTAGGAATGTTTATGGAAACTCAAGGATTATGGGATGTTGTTGTGAATTAGTTTTCTATAACAATACTTGCTGAATAAGTGCTGGTCAGACGAAGTTTGAGCATTGAAACATATGCAACTAAGACTATTCAATAAACTCTGCTCCTTTTGATCATCACTTCATCTCCTTCTGCTCTTCACTGGATTTTTCCTCAGTCAACTTCTTGGCTGATAGAAGACTGTTAATAAAATTTTGGGTACCAGACAAGACTTCCTGTTAACAGGTTTTGGGTATTAGACTACTTTGCTGACGGGTTGTTCTGTTACCAGACAAATCGGATATTTTCTGACAGGATCTGGCATCCGGGGCTGGATTTTAATTATCGGGCGTGGAGGCATGATCTAGCAGATGGCACCCATTCACTGCAGAAGATCCATTGGTGAGCAAGTTACATGCTACATTTCTCCAAATCTGTTCCCATGAAGAAACAAACTCATCTACATCTTAAATGCTAATTTTTTGGGTCAACTATTCCTTTTATGATCTTTAGGGCACTTCTATCCATTATTTAAAAAAAAAAAAAAAAAAATACTTTGATGTCTGAATGAGGAATATGTTTATTAGGCCTATTTCTTGATTAATTTAATAAATTGACTGAATTGAATGGAAAACAAGTGATACAGTGTAACTGTACAGTATAATTGTTATTTAGGAATTGCAAATTAATGTGTGCATTATATATATTTAAAATTACAAAAGATATTGGGGGAATAACTTGAGTTGAGTTGTATAACGTTATACGTTTACCAAATTAATTCCATGCAAGCATACACTTAAACGCAAAATGTTTTTAAGACACCTAGAAAACAGTAGAACAGAAGAATAAATTTAGCCAAGTGTGTCTAAATGGAAGACGTATAAAGGTTTCAAAACGTTCTGACATATTTGACACGTTTAATGATAATAGACTCATAAGTTTACCTTGCTCCATTGTTTCCATTACTTTGTTCTTGACGCGCGAATTTCTTACTTTTGCTAATTTGTTTCTTTGTAAATAGAACGTTTCGAAATCTGGCGCGCGGTTGTGTCAGGCTCGACCTCGGAAGCTAAAACACACCAACAGCGCTCTAGCGCATCATCACTGCGCGCTGTTTGCGCAGCCTCGTAATCTAATCAATGCTCAAGACTGCTCTATTTTCTCCCCACGTGGTTGCATATTTTTTTATTATCGAAATGCGCATATTATTATTATTTAATATTAAATTTAATATTCAGCCAATTATTTTAAAAAGCATGTGTAGAGAAAAACAGATGCATATACAGGTGTGTTGGAGAACACGATAACTATCACTGATCAGCTTTAGATTGTAAACTGTAAGGTACACTGTTTTTGACTGATAAAGTGGCTCAGTAACCTTCAGGCGTGATGGCAGCTGTAACACTAGGAGGAGTGCGACGCTGACATTCACTGTCTGGCCCTCGGATGACACGCATGAAGTGTGTGGAGCTCCAGCTGATCTGATTGACTGCTTTAGGTAAGAACACCTGCATGTCGAGCAAACATGTAACGCACTGCACGCGCTTTTGATAATGACAAACACTGTATGAACACTGAGAAATACAGCATGCGTCCACCAACTAACCCACCATAACAAGGAAGTGAAATTGCACAGACAGTTGGTATAGGGTAAACTAGGTAGATGAGTTAGCAAATGCGAATGTATTTAACGCTTTATATGAATTTATGGTTCTGGGCCATGCATTTGGGGTAAAGTTGAAACCGCAATCAGTGGCGTCTCTGAAAAATAGTCACAACAACTGCCAGGAACTGTTAACCCTCTAGTGCCTCGTGGTTTAGCCTTCACCATCCCTCATTAACCCATTATAGCCCTACAGAAAAATAGATACTGATATCATGGTACTGTGATATATACTGTACCATGATGCTGCTGAATGACTATATTCATATACCTCTTTAGAGCAAGTTAGGTCCTGAAAGTATCAAATTAAATTATTTTTCTCTCTCTCTGTAATTTAAAATCTAAGGTGGTATATACCTCCATAAAAGTTGTTAATCTTTGCTACAAAAAAATTAATAAAAATAATAATAATTTTTATATATATATATATATTATATCTTGATCGTTGCAATACAGCACAGATTTTAAGTGAGACTGACCAATCAGAGAAGGTACTGCAAACATGGAATTTAAAATGTATAAATAAAATATAAATTATAACATGGAATTTAAAATAAGCTATTTAGAAATGATATATATTACAAAATTATATACATTTAGAAATTATGTATGATTATATAGATAATTGATTCAAGGCTTCTTTTTTTTAAAAGTGGGTGCATTTAGGAACTGTTTTGGGGACTTTTTCTGTATCGTGATGTACATCCGAGTTTAAAGAGGCGAAAAGAGGAGAGTTTTAAGCAAACTAAATGATTGGATAAATGAAACGTATGGATAAAAATGCATGTGCAAAATAGGGTGAATTTTCATTTCATACCAGCGTTAAGTGGACTAAATGATTGAAGAAGTCCTACATGCATCACCAGAGATAAGTCTGAGGTTTTCACTGGAAGATCAAGTTATGACATTTTGATTAAAAATGCCAAATTAAAGTATCAATCATTCACGGTAAGAGCTATAACATGCATTCAGAAGATAGATCGGGTGAATTTTAATTTCAATGTGAACATACCTGCCTAACATGGAATCATAACCTGATTGACTAAGTGCATTATCTTATATCAACTTGTGACATGTTTCAGGTCGTCATCAGATTTGCAGATCAATGGCTTTGACCTTTGTCCTGATCACACAGCGGAGAGTCTAATATCACGCTTCATGCCTGCAGTCTCAGTATGGATCCCGTGGAGCATAAGTACTTCACTGTCATTGATTATGTGATATTTGCGTTGCTGTTGGTGGCCTCTATGGCCATCGGGCTGTACTACGCCTTCACTGGAGGACGCCAGAGCACCACACGAGAGTTCATGTATGCAGACAGGAGTATGAAGTGCCTGCCGCTCTCTCTGTCCCTCATGGCCACCTTCCAGTCAGCCGTGGCCCTCATTGGTACGCCGGCTGAGGTTTACAGCAATGGCACGCAGTACTGGTTTATCGGCTGCTCTTATATTCTGGGTCTCCTGATACCAGCACACATATTCATTCCTCTGTTCTACAGACTACATCTCACCAGTGTTTACCAGGTACACATCCTTTTAAATTATGAAATGACACACACACTCTTAAAAATAAAGTTTCTTTATTGGCATTCACCCAAAAATGAAAATATGCAGAAAATGTACTCACCCTCAAGCCATCCCAGATGAAGATGAGTGTGGAGAAATGTAGCATTACATCACTTGCTCACCAATGGATCCTCTGCAGTGAATGGGTAACCACAATAATCCACAAGTAATGCAGTCCATCAATTGACATCTTGTGAAGCAAAAAGTTGTGTGCTTGTAAGAAACAAATCCATCATTAAGACATTTTTAACTTCAAACTGCTGGTTTTGGCTAAAATGCGAGTGCTCTAACCATAATATTACTTTCTCCATTGAAAAAGTCGTCTTGTCGGAATCAGGAGAGAAATATGAACAGATCAAGCACAAGTGGCCACAGGTGAAAGCAGTCTAAAGCAGTTCTAAACAAATATGTGGGTGGATTTTGATGTGAGAGGGTAACAGGGTTGGAATGGTTACTATAGATAATGAACTTTTATTTTGCCCAACAGCGATGGTTTAAATTTAAAATGCCTTAATGATGGATTTGTTTCGTATAAACACATAGCTTTTCACTAGACATTATCTGATGGATTGGAGTGGTGTGGATTATTGTGATGTTTTTATCAGCTGTTTGGGCTCTCATTCTGACGGCACCCATTCACTGCAGAGGATCCATTGATGAGCAAGTCATGTAAGGTTACATTTCTCTAAATCTGATGAAAAAACAAACTCATCTACATCATGGATAGTCTGAGGATGAGTCAATTTTGAGTGTTTTTTTTTTTTTTTTCAAAATCTTTTGGGAAAATGTGCACTATTCCTTTAAGAATTGTTCACTGGAAGGTTCTTTGGGGAACAAAAATGGTCCTTCTATGGCATCGCTGCAACCTTTTTAGAACTTTTAGTTTTTGTAATAGTGTAGCCACATCCTGGCAACTGAACACAACACTGTAAGCGAGTTTAACACCACTAATGTTTTCTTTTGTCATTGATGCCTTTATTGCTCATGTCACCTCACAGTATTTGGAGCTGCGCTTCTGTAAAGCCGTCCGTATATGTGGCACTGTTACGTTTATTTTTCAGATGGTAAGTTCCTGCCTCTCTGTTGTGAAATAAAGTTTGCATTTTTGCATATTTGATGCATTGCATGGAGAGAGTTATTGTGTGGTTCCTTTTTGCAGGTCATTTATATGGGTGTTGGCATCTATACACCTGCTCTTGCATTGAATGCAGGTAATGTTACAAGTGTGTATAGTCATAATTAACATATTAATGCATGAACATAAATGTGACTGTCTGTTGTAAGTGATAACATATATCTGTCTCTAGTTACTGGTTTTCCTTTATGGGGAGCAGTATTGGCGACTGGGTTAGTGTGCACTCTTTATACGGCACTGGTAAGATGATTTTGAGTTGTTTAAGCTTGCTTACTTTACAGGTTACATGCATCTGGTCTTATTGTGCACAGTTCATCAGTGCATGATATCAAATGTTTGTCTTTGCAAATTTTCATCAGCTTGCTTTGCATCTTAAACATTTATTTTTGGATGACAACATTTGATGTTAACCATTAACCCTATAAAGCATACTGTATCATATTTGATATGCAAATTTGTATGGCCTCTAAATGATCAACATTATCATATCTTTACTGAGAAACCTGTTGCACACAATCCACTACATGCCTACTACAAAAAATTGATTTTTCAGCCTGTTATTTCCTAAGTCAGACTTAACAGCTTTAAATATCCTTTTGTCAGGTAATTCCATATTGATTGGTTGCTTTGTTTTCATTGTTGCAAAGAAGTAATTCTTTTCTTTTTGCATGTTGTTCCTCCTGGTAGGGTGGGCTGAAGGCAGTGGTCTGGACCGATGTTTTCCAGACAGTAGTGATGTTTACTGGTCAGCTGGCCGTCATCATTGTAGGTGTTCATCAGGCTGGTGGTCTCTCTGATGCCTGGGTGAAAGTCAGAGATGGTGGACTCATCTCTGGGATTGAGTATGTATGGTTTAAATGACATAGAAGCTGGTAGGCAGCATATTTAACCACCAGGTGACTCCATAAACGCATCTATAAAAAATCAAGGGTTTTCAAATAGTTTGAAGCCTAGGACCCCCAAATATGATGATGGTCCCTTTTTGAGGAAGTCCATTTATATTGTGAGAGGAACTGTATAGGCAAAATGTCCACAATTAAATAGTTGTTGTTAGTTGGTCTTTCAAAATAAATATTGTTCCAAAGATAAACCCTTTTTTTAGAAACCATATGCAGATTTTGTTGAATTAATATCAATTGCGAGAGATAAACTCAGAATTGCAAGATATAAACTTTCAATCGCAAAAAAAATTTTCTGCCACTGAATAAATTAATTAATTTCATCTCACAATTCAGGCTTTTCTTCTCGCAATTCTGAGTTTATATCTGACTTTTTCCCCAAAAGAAAAGTCACAAGTATATATATTTTTTTTGTTTTATTGCATGGTAGCTTTCATGGGCATCATCGAAACTCATCAAATTCCTAATCCGAAGCGTTAGATGTAGGCATGCATCTCATCTAGGGCTGCAACAACGAATCGATTAAATCGATAAAAATCGATTACTAAAAGCGTTGGCAACGAATTTCATAATCGATTCGTTGTGTCGCGCGACGCGGAGACGTTTGATTATTAAAAAAAAAAAAAAAAAAAAAAACTTTAGTTGAGCGCGGAGCGGAGTGAACACACTCGGTCTCTCTCGCGCACGGATGGTAGCAGAGTTTGGCGCCTCATAAATAAAAAACAAAAAGTAAAAAAAAAAAAAAAAAAAAACGAGCGGAGGTAGAGGAAAGATACATGGCGGAGGCAGAGAAATCCGTGCGACCCAAGTCATCCAAGGTGTGGGAGCAGGGGCGGCGTTTGCGTATGGCAGAGTTTGGCAGTTGCCATACCCTAGCCCAGTCAGGTGCTGTGAAAAATTATCCAAACTTGAGTCGCTTATAATTCGTTTTTATTATTTTAAATCAGAGAGTTTTAAAAATAGTAAACCAATGATAAGCATTAAAATAACTTGTCAGTAAAACTGTAACGCCATTGGATCATCGAGCTCTCAGCGAGACCTCGCACCTTCACCCGCCTCCGTTCAGATTGACGCGCCGCGCACAGCCTGGAGAAGATGAGATCTCTGCTTTTTCGCAATGCAAGGGTGAATAAATAATTGGTGTTTGAATAGTACAGCGTTTTCTTTACTCAAACACTATGTCAGTAAAGGATAATGTTTTTGTGTGTTTGAAGAGTGGAGAAGAATTAGTTATTTGCTGTCTATATACGTTTTAAATATCCTGTGCATTATGTGCATAAGCGCTTAATTTGAGATTTTGGCCAAGTGTATTAAACAACAAGAAAAACTAAGCGCCCATATAGCTACAATCAAAGTTATATAACCTGTAAAAGTTGATGAAAGCATAATGCACTTAATGCACTTATGCACTGCATAACAGTTACAGCCGTTCTAACGACAGACAAAACACTCCATCTCCGTCATTCTCTGGTCAAAACATTATTAACTCCATTTGAGCTTGATTTTCATATAATGTTAAGTGCAGGTGTCTGATACAATACCAACGCTAACGACGCAGTGTTGTTAAATTATTTAATTTTTTGCACTCTCCCCCCCCCAAAAAAGTCTATATATTTGGCAGATGTAAAGCATACATGTGTATGTTTTTTGTGTTAGTCCATTTTTATTTTATTTTATTATTATTATAACAGCTCAGGGATGTTCAAGGAGCAACATGTTTGTGCACTTTCTAAAGATTTTAGTTCTGTTTTTGAATAAAGGGTTGGAAATTAATGCTTTTTTTTTTTTTTTTTAATCCGATTCATCGATTAATCGAAAAAATAATCGACAGATTAATCGATTATTAAAATAATCGTTAGTTGCAGCCCTAATCTCATCCCATTCTGTTAGTGCTACAGAATGCTATTACAGGTGCTGGTCATATAATTAGAATATCATCAAAAAGTTGATTTATTTCACTAATTCCATTCAAAAAGTGAAACTTGTATATTATATTCATTCATTACACACAGACTGATATATTTCAAATGTTTATTTCTTTTAATTTTGATGATTAGAGCTTACAGCTCATGAAAGTCAAAAATCAGTATCTCAAAATATTAGAATATTACTTAAGACCAATACAAAGAAAGGATTTTTAGAAATCTTGGCCAACTGAAAAGTATGAAAATGAAAACTATGAGCATGTACAGCACTCAATACTTAGTTGGGGCTCCTTTTGCCTGAATTACTGCAGCAATGCGGCGTGGCATGGAGTCGATCAGTCTGTGGCACTGCTCAGGTGTTATGAGAGCCCAGGTTGCTCTGATAGTGGCCTTCAGCTCATCTGCATTGTTGGGTCTGGTGTCTCTCATCTTCCTCTTGACAAGGTTCAGGTCAGGCGAGTTTGCTGGCCAATCAAGCACAGTAACACTATGGTCATTGAACCAGCTTTTGGTACCTTTGGCAGTGTGGGCAGGTGCCAAGTCCTGCTGGAAAATGAAATCAGCATCTCCATAAAGCTTGTCAACAGAAGGAAGCATGAAGTGCTCTAAAATTTCCTGGTAGATGGCTGCGTTGACTGTGGACATCAGAAAACACAGTGGACCAACACCAGCAGATGACATGGCAGCCCAAATCATCACTGACTGTGGAAACTTCACACTGGACTTCAAGCAACATGGATTCTATGCCTCTCCAGTCTTCCTTCAGACTCTGGGACCTTGATTTCCAAATGAAATGTAAAATTGACTTTCATCTGAAAAGAGGACTTTGGACCACTGAGCAACAGTCCAGTTCTTTTTCTCCACAGCCCAGTTAAGATGCTTCTGATGTTGTCTCTGGTTCAGAAGTGGCTTGGTAGCCCTTTTCCTGAAGACGTCTGAGCGTGGTGACTCTTGATGCACTGACTCCAGCTTCAGTCCACTCCTTGTGAAGCTCTCCCAAGTGTTTGAATCGGCTTTGCTTGACTGTATTCTCAAGCTTGCGGTCATCCCTGTTGCTTGTGCACCTTTTCCTACCCAAATTCTTCCTTCCAGTCAACTTTGCATTTAATATGCTTTGATACAGCACTCTGTAAACAGCCACACCTTTCAGTAATGACCTTCTGTGACTTACCCTCTTTGTGGAGGGTGTCAATGTTCGTCTTCTGGATCATTGCCATGTCAGCAGTCTTCCCCATTAATGTGGTTTCAAAGAACAAGAGATACCCAGAATTTATACTGTAGGGATGGTCATTTATTCAAACTCAAATGTAAATATTCTAATATTTTGAGATACTGATTTTTGACTTTCATGAGCTGTAAGCTCTAATCATCAAAATTAAAAGAAATAAACATTTGAAATATATCAGTCTGTGTGTAATGAATGAATATAATATACAAGTTTCACTTTTTGAATGGAATTAGTGAAATAAATCAACTTTTTGATGATATTCTAATTATATGACGAGCACCTGTATATTGATACTCAAAGTCATTTCTCGTATTGACTGACTGTGTCTGTCCAGCCTGAATCCAGACCCAACGGTGAGACACACGTTCTGGACGTTAGGTGTTGGAGGAGTGTTTCTGATGCTGTCTCTGTATGGAGTGAACCAGGCTCAGGTTCAGAGATACCTCAGTTCTTGTACAGAGAAAGAAGCCATCATGTAAGTTCTAATTTTACTCTCATACAAACCCCTAAGGCTCTCAGATAAATGTATGTGTCACAAAACATCATGTGTTCTCGCGCAGGTCCTGCTATATGGTGTTTCCCTGTCTTCAGGTGGCTTTAATGCTCAGTTGTCTGATGGGGCTGGTCATGTACGCCTGCTACGGTAATAACAGCCTTCTAGAACAGCAGTATATCACGTCCAAAGACCAGGTTAGTAGCACCAAACAACAGTCATGTGACTGCATACTGTATATAATTCTATAATTTGGGATAATAAATAGTGAATTTTTATGATGTGTTTTGACTGTACAGATGGTGCTGTACTTCGTCATGGACATGCTACAGAACTTCCCTGGACTTCCTGGATTGTTTGTGGCGTGTTTGTTCAGTGCATCTCTCAGGTAACTGCATGATGATTGTAGCGATCGTATTTCACAGGTCATATCCTGTGTGTGTGTGTGTGTGTGTGTGTGTGTGTGTGTGAAATACACACCCGTTCAAAAGTTTGGTTATGGTTAAAATTTTTCATGCTTTTGAAAGAAGTCTCTTCTGCTCACTAAGGCTGCATTTATTAAATCAATAATATTGTAAAATATTATAATTTAAAATAACTGCTTTCTCTTTGAATATATGTTCAAATGTAATTTATTCCCGTGATCAAAGTTGAATTTTCAGCGTCATTACTCCAGTCTTCAGTGTCACATGATCCTTCAGAAATCATTCTAATATGCTGATTCTGCTCATGAAACATTTCTGATTATTATCCATGTTGAAAACACTTGTGCTGCTTCATATTTTTGTAGAAACCGTAATAAACTTTTTTTCAGTATTTTTTAATGAATTAAAGCTCAAAAGAGCAACATTTATGTGAAATCGAAATCTTTTGTAACTTTATAACTCTTTACTTTTGATTATTTAATGCACCCTGACAGAATAGAAGTGAAATAAAAATAAACCTTACTGACCAAATTTTGAATGGTAGTCTGTGTTCATGCTAATCTGCTTTATTTTTGTCTCTATAGTAAACATATTCAAAAAGAATGAAAAAGAGATACAGACAATGGTCAGTGCACAAGCAATAAAATATGGAAATATACTTATTTGTATCTAAAAATGAGATGCTCTCCTTCACATTCACAGTACAATATCCTCAGCTTTTAACTCATTAGCCACGGTGACCATGGTGGATCTGATCAAACCCCATTACTCAATGACGGAGGCCAGAGCCACTCTGCTGTCAAAGATACTGGGTGAGAGATTATCATCAATGCTCATCTCTTCATTTGAAATGATTTCCGTCTCTCCACTGATGCACAAAGATAGAAAATGTTTCATCAGATTTCCCCTTTACTCAAAGAGATCAAATGAAGCTTTCAGTGAGCATGTTTATAATGCATGATTATTGTATATTCCTCATCCAGCTCTATCATATGGGATTATATGTCTGGCTATGGCTTATGTCGTGCATTTGATGAACAGTTCAGTTCTTCAGGTAAGCGTGCATGCTTTTATAAGCAGTGATGAATTTATATAGCAGTAATCAGCCTATGCCAATGTTAAGAAATCTAAATATATCGTGTTAAATCTGATTAACCTCTATACTCTTAAACTTTATTGCCATTGATGGTTCCATGAAGAAATTTTAAGAATTATTCTGTTAAACAAAATGTTCTTTATAGTTGAAAAAGGTGCTTTAGATTATTAAAATGATCTTCACACTAAGAAAAAACAAGTACATTTGGAAAAAATGTACTCACCCTCAGGCCATCCAAGATGTAAATGAGGCCCTGAGGATCCTCTGCAGTGAATGGGTGCCGTCAGAATGAGAGTACAAACAGCTGATTAAAAACCACAAGTAATCCACACCACTCCAGTCCATCAGATAATGTCTTGTGAAGCGAAAAGCTGTGTGTTTGTGAGAAAACTCCATCATTAAGAAGTTATCAACGTCAAATCATTGCTTCTGGTTAAAATATGTAGTCTATAAGAGTCTATAATCAATAGTATTGTTTTCTTCAGTTAAAAGTCATCTTGTCTGAATCAGGAGAGAAATATGCACAGATCAACCACCATTTACAAAACAGTTCTAAACAAATATGTTGGTGGATTTTGACGTGAGAGAAGAACAGGGGATGGACTTTTTTTAATGGAGGAAGCATTATTATGAATTACGGACTCATATTTTGGCCAGACGCGACTGTTTAAAGTTAAAACGCCTTAATAATGGATTTGCTTCAAGCAGCTTTTCACAAGACATTAATTGATGGACTGGAGTGGTGTGGATTGTGATATTTTTATCAGCTGTTTGGACTCTCATTCTGACGGCACCCATTCACTGCAGAGGATCCATTGGTGAGCAAGTCATGCAATGTTAAATTTCTCCAAATCTGTTCCAATGAACAAACAAATGATCTAACTATCTTAGATCTATTAGAACTATCATATATTAAATTTTCAGCAAATTTTTGGGTGAACTATTCATCTATAGAACCCCCTTTTATAGCATTAATTTCTAAGAGTGTGGTTGTGTATTTCACTTTAAGGCAGCTCTCAGTATCTTCGGGATGGTCGGTGGGCCGCTGCTCGGTCTGTTCTGTCTCGGCATCTTTTTCCCATGTGCAAATAGTATCGTAAGTTCCTTCCTTCCATTCATCAATCCATCCATAAGTCCACCCACATAAATAAGGACGTTTTCTCTCTTTCATTCAGGGAGCTGTAATAGGACTTGCTGCAGGACTAGTCATGGCTTTCTGGGTTGGCATTGGTGGCTTTTTGTTCCGGATACCCAGTTCTGTACAATTCCTTCCACTTAACTCTACTAACACCATACCAGCCGCCTCTGAAAACATCACAGCCGTGCCTGCTCTCATAGATGCTGCCAGGTGACTTGTAGATCAGTACCAGCATGCACTGTAATGTATATGCTTAGTGAAAGAATTAAATGCTTTTCCTCATTTTCCAGCAGACCTGTAGGGCTGAATGGGTTGTATTCTCTGTCGTACATGTGGTACAGCGCACTCAACTCCTCCACCGTGGTGCTCATCGGACTCATTATCAGCTTCGTGACTGGTAAGAAACACTGACATGAAGAGCTTCTGATAGACATTAAACTGAGCTGCTCGGTGATTAGAGGTATGATATTACGTTACTAAATAATTAGAATTAGACTAAGGCTTAAAAAATAATTATTAGACTTAGAAAGGTAGTTTTGTGGATGATAAAATAGGTGAAAAAATCTCAAACACATGAAGGACCCAGAAAATCACAGAGAGAATGCAAAAGCAATTTTATAATTATCTTTATTTTTTTATTTTTTTTTCAAGGCCCAACAAAAGGAGACGATGTGGCCTCTGGCACAGTGTATCCTGTGATGAGAACGGCACGATCCCTTCTGGACAAGCTTGTGAAGCCGAGCGCTTGCTGTACGGCTCCTTCAGAGCACACGGTAAGACGGTCCTATGGCTTTACAGTAAAATGCATTGTTGCTTTGGCTGATTTTACTGTAGTAAACCTGCTTCTAGCAGATCGATGATCATAAAGAAGTGAATGGAAATGTAAAGGAGGATGCTGGAACTGTGGAAGAGACAGAAACATTTCTCCTATCAAATCCAGTGTCTCACGTGGAGCACGAGACCTCCGTATAGCAAAACCACCAAGAACGGGTTATCCTGCAATGCTGAGTATTGTGAATATGATGTATATTTATGATGTCAGTAATGCTAATTACAGAGATGTGTGCCTGTAATTATTTTGCCTAGGTGTACATTTTTGTAATGGACTGTATATTTCTGTCACATTTGTATTGTTTTGTATGAGTAGCTGCTGTACATAAAACCAAAGAAAACTATTTTTTACAACATGCACTAAAATGTTAACGTCTGATCCAAATGACAAGGAGAATGTTCAGCAAATCAGTTTTTATAATAAAAGTATTTGTGCATCGTGTGCTGCAGCTTTTCTGGGTGAATCTCAAATCTGGCTCATATTTCACCCCAAAATAAAAATAGGAACATTAACTTTTGCATTAAGATGTTATTAAAATAAGAATAAACAGCACCATCAAAATAATAATTTTCTGTTTTCTCAGTATTGTAATATGAATTGTGGGAAGACCGTGTGCTTAATTATCATTAATACTTTGCAAACAAACTAAGGCTTTATTTTCCTTAAGCAAAAGATGTATTTATTTATTTATTTCATTTTGGGGTGATGTATGACCTGGACAGGTTCTTGAAATGTTTCACATTTTGTAAAATTAAGATGCATTCAAGTCCATATGCATACATACATTTTTATTAATAATATACTATTATAAATAAAAAATAAGTGATATATACATAAGATAGACTTATTTTTATTCATTCATATTATGTATGTATTAAAAATATATATCTTAAAAGTCTGGATTAAAGAGGAATTTCTGTTTTAGTTATTCCTACATTTTCCCAGCAGATGTCGCCAATTTGCAAAATACACAAAGACGCTAAATGTCCAAATACTTCAATGAAAAAATGAAAATACACCAAATACATAATTTGTGGTTCCTCGTGTTGCTACACAAGTGGAACCTCTGGGCCCATTTTCAAGAGAGATGGTTCAAAGTGAAAATAGCAGGCTAATGCTGTGCTTTGTTAAAGCAGATTGGGTGAGATGGTTTTAGGATCATGGTCAGGTGCTCAGCTGAGATGTTGTAAATGCAACTTTAGAAACAGACAAATGTCATGCTGACATTTCAGTGTGTTATTTCTTGGATAAATGTCAGTTCTTTAACTGAAATATGGTGAGTCAACCGTCCAAAGGCCGATGAATGGCATTAAAGTGTAGCCTGTGGGAACTTCTTGCTAAATGAAGCTTTCAGCAGAATTTCTGGTCCAATAAGAAAACCTATTTATCAATCTATAGAGAGCAGAATATGATACTGACTTGAGGATGGGCTCTTTTAACAGCAAGCAGAGATGAGAGCCTTTACAGTTCAACCTCAATGATTTTGATTAATATGCAATTCAAAAACTGTATACAATTTGCTCTATTATGTATTGTAACTACAATGATAAAAATGTGTAGAAACAATCCTTACTACTTAATTTTTTTACAATGTGGTCAAAGCAGATGATACTGTGATATAACAGCATACAGTGTGCCCTTCATTCAGATTAGAATTTATTGCATTTCATGACTCTCTGATAGATTTGCATTGTAAAATAGATGTATGTTGTGATGATGCTATGTTTGCATGAGCAAACTTACAGGAAATTCATATTTGAAGTACCAGGGGGGGGAAAACACCACAGTCTTGTGCTATTTAAATGAGTTTGTTTCTTCATCATGACAGATATGGAGAAATTTAGCATGACATCACTTGCTCACTAATGGATCCTCTGCAGTGAATGGGTGCCGTCAGAATGAGAGTCCAAACAGCTAATAAAAACATCACAATAATCCACAAGTAACCCACATGACTTCAGTCCATCAATTAATGTCATGTGAAGCCAAAAGATGATTGTTTGTAGAAAACAAATCCCCCCATTAAGACATTTTTAACATCAAACCATTGCTTCTGGCTAAAATACAAAGTCCGAAATCCACAACAATGCATCCTTTGTGGATTATTGTGATGTTTTTATCAGGTGTTTGGACTCTCATTCTGACGGCACCCATTCACTGCAGAGCATCCACTGGTGAGCAAGTGATGTGATGCTAAATTTAAAAAAAAAAATGTGTTCCCATGAAGAAACAAACTCATCTGTATCTTGCATGGCCTGAAGGTGAGTACATTTTCAGCAATTGCGTTGCGGAGGGCTCATGTATTGATGACAAGCTAAATCATAGAAATACTGAATAAAATACAATTCATTTGCATGTCATGTGACCATCATTCAACATCAGAAAAGCATGAACAGATTGTTCAATTGTTGAAATATTAACTTTAAATCTCCATGGGGACTCGAAGGGGTTTGGCATATAATATACTGAGCATAAAACGTCACAGAAAAGCAAAAGTCGTTGGTAAAGTAGGTGTCATTTCATAAAAATCATGAGGCCATGCAAAGTAAAATGCAAATACAGTTGTGCTATTTTGAGTATTTTTTGTGAGCAGCGACTGTAGGTACTTTTGTTTACACATTGTAAATGAATGAGCCTGCTGTTGTCAGGGTCTGTTTCCTTGAGGGCTGATTCCCCAAACAACTGGATTTTACTGATATTCAAACTAGCATCTGGGGGATGGTTATTCTTGAACATTCTGTGGTGTTCAATGCATTTTTTTTTCTTTGACCATAATGCATTTTAGACTTTGAACACAATGTTTCTTTCAATCAACAAAAAACAAACAAACAAAAAACAGCTTCTGCTTTAATGCTTGAAATAATTTTTGTACACAATAAATTGCGCCCACATACTGTATGAAAATTAAAATGGGCTGGAAATGTTTTGATGACTAGTATAATGAGAATAAAAGATTAGAAATATCTAAACTTATTTCCTCAGCTGTGCACTGTAGTCAAAGAACTGAAGCAAACCGTGTTAGAACACAAAAGCTGTAATGAAGTTTGAGGAGTTAGACCAGATAAGCTTTAAGCAAAATAAATGCAAATGAAGAAGGTTGTATTAGAGACACTAGATAAGCAGAGTCATTTGTGGATTTTATAATACAGAAATGTGTCTTTACTAAATACATATTTACATTCTAACAAATCAGATGACGCAAATGACCAGAACGTCTACGATAATGCTCCCTGATAACTATATTAAGAAAATGTGGGTGGTGTTTGGCGCTGAAAGAAAACACCAGAATGCTGAGGTCTTGTTGGTGGTTTTGTGTTTTCTTACTGTCTTGTGTGACAAAAAGTCCAGCGCCCTCAAGTCTCTGTGATATTCTGAGATTTGGCTAAATGTGCATCTGTGGGATATTTTCACCTGTTTTAAGGTAAAAATGGTGCATCTGATTACTTAGTAAATGAACAATCTACAAGACTTTGAGGAAAGATTTAAGAATATATATATATATATCCTTAAATGTTATTGCTGCAAGTTACACGCATTTTCAAAGTCAAATACTATTTTGAACATTTGAAAAGAAAATCAGTTTTGCTATTTAAAAATTTCACATTTCTTGGTGAAAATTGTAAGTTAAATTGTAAGTTTTTCCCCAGTGTGCTGGATTTATGGAAATAATCAGAATAGCAACAACCTAACTAAGGTGTTTTTCTTGAGAAACAAAAAAGACATTTTTAAGTGGAACTGTGGTATCAGTTATATTTTGAGTCATGTGACCTAAATAATGCAAATCAGGAGGGTTATTGGGAATATTCTTTGAGCTGGATATCATTCCATTTTCTCACATGGTCTGTACAGCCGCTTGAAGCTTTTTATGCTTTTTAAGTGATCTCTTCAATAAAATTGCGGCCTGAATCCACGGGTTAATACTGCTGACAGGAATTACAGTAGAAGGCAGAGAGGTATGTTGACACATCTAATGGATTCTAGCCAGTGTTCTTCATATAAGCTCCATTTATCAGGACGTGACTGGTTTGTAAGCAATGACAGGGGCTATTGTTCACCTCCGGTCAAAAGTCTCTTATGCTCATCTTAAGCATTTATTTGATTTAAAAAACAGTAATATTGTGAAATAGTATTACAATTTATATTAACTGTTTTCTAACCGAATGTATTTTTTTTTAAAAAACAGAATTTATTCCTGTGATGCAAAGCTGAATTTCCAGTGTCACATGATTCTTCAGAAAGAACGGTAATAATGGTTAATAATGGTTCTTATTATTATCAGTGTTGAAAATGTTGTAGAAAACCTTTTTTTGATGAATAAAAATGTTATACTTCCCGCTAAATAAAAGTATTAATTTCCTTTTTTTATATTGCTTACCCTAAACTTTTGAATGGTAGTGTATGACAGTTTCTTCAAAAACATGAAGCAGCACAATGGTTTTCAACATTAATAATAATAATAATAAAGCAGCAGCAAATCAGCATATTAGAATGACTGAGTAATGATGCTGAAAATGCAGCTTTGCATCACAGGAATAAATTACACTTTAAAATATAATCAAGTAGAAAACAGTTATTTAAATTATATAAATTACAATATTACTGTTTTACCGTATAATTTAACCAAATAATTGCAGCCTTGTTGACCATAAGGGCTTCTATAAAAAACTAATTATTCCAACCCTTTGACTGGTAATGTATATAAATGAATATTGTTGTGGTCAATTTATTATTTAAAAAAAGAAAATACTTTGCTTTCAATACTTATATTATATCTCTCCCTGTTAGCTCATACTATTTTGGAAAAAGTTTAAATCTTTGTATTAATTTCTTGTGTTTAATTACTTCTTAAGATGGATGACTTGTTGTGTTCGCTAAATGAATAGATGCAAATGTATTGTATTATTGATGTCACTGATGAAAAGCATGGTCACGTATTCATATGAATGACTGCGGTCTGTTCCATTCACCAGAAATTGATGGCGCAAAAATGAAATTGTCTAAAGGTGTCATTCTCCTTTTCCTGGGATTGTTTTTTAAGGTGGGGTAATATTTCATTATTATAAAAGTTCTTCAGTTATATACACAATTTATTATTTTTTAGCATTAACTCTTGAACACTTTTGTTTGATAGGTTGCTGTGGCAGGTAGTACATATAGATTTTTTTTCTGCTCATTATCAGTAATAATCTATTGAATAAATAATTGTATTTTTCCATTAATCATCTGCATGTTAAACATTTCAGAGAATTCCACACAGGTGTACTGGTTAGAGCTTGAAATCGAGTCATCGCTGTATGACAACTTCACTAAGCTTCTGCAAAAGCTGCCACAAATAAACATAAATAAAGCAACTGTAACAGACATCAGCATCACAACAGGTAAACAAACACATAACGAAAAAGTCAGTACAGCCTTTGTTAATTTGATGGATACTCCTCTCTAACCAAAAGTACATCACATTGCAAAGTGTATTTCAAAACAGGAGTAAAACCTGTACTGAAAATTGCTTCAATGGGTGCAAGAGTGCATACAAAATGCAAATAAAATAACATTTCATTTGGGGCTTCCCTGTTGAGCATTGGAGCGTTTAAGAATGAATACGCTTGCTGTAATTTTAAGGATGCATTTATATAACAATTCATTACAGACTTTCAGCAATATACTCTGCTTAAGTTCAGAAAGTTCATAGTTGGTTCCAGTCAGTTTAACCACCATTCTTCATTAATGTGCTTCCTTCAGTGAAGCACATGTGCACAAATACATCAATCACACACAGAAACATTCAGAGGCACAGGAACTGGTTGTCAGTGCTTATTAAGGAACTGGATTTGTTAGTTAAAGAGATTAAAAAAATACAATCTAAGATGATAGAAAATTATTTTGAAAGTTTGGAAAAAATTATATGACATGTGAATTCACAATATGTGAATGAGTAATAATAATAAAAAATATTCCCAAAAAGATACATTGATTCATAAATTAAAATATATTAATAATTAATAATAATATTTATAATAATAATTAAAAATACACATTTTGGTGGAAGAATTAAAGAAAAAAATGTTTCTAAATCAATTTGTTAGTTTTTAATTATGGGAATGATTATTCTGATTAATCTATAATTGATGTTATGAAGAAAAAAAAACTGTAATGTGCTTGTTTGCAGATTGCAAATGGCATGAGACGCATAAGAAATGTTGGTGCAAGTCGAACTACACAGGCACTGAGGACATGTGCAAAAATGATAAATGCTGCAATGAAAACTGCACACAAAAATTAAATGACATTGCTGTGTGTCTGCCTGAATCAAGAGGTAGAGTACTGTCTGATATGGGCACAGGATTTCTTGATCAAAATCAATCAATCACATAATAAATAACAGTCATTGAATGATGTGATAATTATTTTTTCCAGTAAGCATCAATGGACTTACTGCACTAAATGAGAGTTGCGAAATAGTATGTGATCCAAGCCAAAAAGGTTCTTCTAAATACCAAGAAGAAAACATCAGAATTACCAGTGAGGTATGTACTGCTGAAAACCAACACAATGGTGCATTTTTTCCCTAAAATCATTTTAACCATTAGTTGATGAAAATGATTACATGACATCACATTGTGTTAAAGATTAGTTCTTAAATTCTTTTTCACTATATATTTTTTTTCATCAAAAATGTTTTAGGTTTTACATTTTATGTTGTTTAATTACCTGTAGTTCATAACTGCATTATTGTGTTTAGTCCTTCCGCTAGCCATTGTTTATGGAAAGGACAATTTTTAAAATTTGATGCCTCCTATAGGCAAAAAGGAAGTACAGTATATGAACTGTAAAATATAAAGGCAGCATATTTTGTCATCCTGCATCCATGCCTAAAAGCTGTCACTGTATTGGTTTAATTAACTTCATCAATATCAATTCTAGTAATACTTGCACTGTATACATGTACATATACCTCACCAGCATCTTTCAATTTCTTTTAGCTTGCAAAACAATACAGCAAATTGAAGTATTTTGATTCTCTGGTTATCACAAATTACAGGTAATCATGAAAACAAACACACATAAAACACATTTTAAATAGATGAATGACAGAAAATGTAGTAACATTTTTGATTTAAAGGAGTGGCAGTGTGATCGCATATTATACGGTGCAGTTAATGAGTTCAGTTCCAATTAATGATTTGACGAAAATAGCCAGCGAGCTGGCTAAATCGAATCTGGTAACAACAGGTAACTTATTTATGGTGAACTATTTCTTTCACTTGTTTTATTATTGCCAATACTTCAGACACAATGTTATGTGAATAAGAAGAGTTTATTACACAGTCACAGCTTATTTTCTCCAAAGGCATCATCACTATTAAGGGTCTTCATAATAAGACGATTGATATTGGCTCCTCGACAAGTATAACTTGTACTCGACCAACAGATCTGGAAAACGCGACACTTAAGTGGTACTTAACGAATACACGGAATAAAACAACAGAGATCACAGTAGGACAAGAGGCTAACTTCACAAACAGCAGTTTGATGAACACTGCCAATCTGATAAACATTTCAGGAAGCTGGAAAGGTATGTTTCTGTATGTAATCAAGATAACTGCATGACTTTGAAAGTGTTTTTTACTCATTTTTAAATATTTAAAGAATTATATGAGTTTGCTAATTTCAGCTTAATGATGATGTGCGTAATTTTTTAATCTATCTATCTATCTGTCTATTTATCTATCTATCTATCCGTCTGAAGGAACAATTAAATGCGTGTACACAAGTGGATCCATAGACCACACAGCAAGTACAGAGTTGGACATAGCACTTCTGCCAGAAATACAGGCTATGAGCAATCCTCAATTTCCTAATTGTAAAGATACAAAATCAAAAATAGTTGTTGTTGAGTGTAAAATTTCAGCCGACGCCGAAAATTACACTGTTACGTGGAATAATACTTCTTTCAAACAAAAAGATCCAGGTAGGCATCTCATAACACAGCCAGCGTAAACAATGTGTTGGAAAGATAAATATCTATTCATTATTTTCATGATAAACATTTTTTTTATCACTGCATTCTCTAGAAATCCAAGGGAATATTATATCTTACAAAGCAGAGAGGACCATATATTGTTCAGAGCCAAATAATGAGACAATCTATATTGCATGTACATTCACAAACAACAGAGCCAGTTTCAACAAATTTACAACCAAAAATGTGGAGATTCCCATCATTCTTCGTAAGTTTTGTGTTGTTTAACTTTTTGTCTTTGGAGAATTGTAAAGGATATCCTGGGCAAGCTCAAATGAGCCATGCTACATCTTTACGAATCACAAAGGCATTATTCACTGGCATTCTTCCCTCCGTTGAAGCTCTTAATTGGAACGCAAAAACACTGACTATAAAAATTACTTTTGAGAGCTGCAGTTGAAGATGAACAATGAATAATGATGATGATTTGGAATGGCTTTTGTGGTGCTTTTTGTCATACAGGTTTGGAATGGCATGAGTGAGTAAACGGGGAGACAAATTTCATTTTTGAGTGAACTAATACATTTATAGTTATTGTATATGGATGAATAGCGGAATTACTTTGTTTCTTCCAAACAGATGCATATTATACTTACTAAAGACTAGTAACTGCTTTTAGAATTTTAGAATTTAATCATAAAAACAAAAATGATGAGAAAAACAAATCTGTGGTATTTCATTCCTTAATACAGCCGATTCAAAAGTCTGTAAAGAAAACGGTGTCTGGCCCATCACAAAAAGCGGTTATGAGGCTTTTCTATACTGTGGGAACTCTGGTGTTGGTTTGAAAAAGAGATGGTGCAAAAGCGAAGTGTGGGAAAAAGAAATCTCTACTTGTGTGAATGAGGACCTGCATGGCATTAAAAAGGATATAGAGGTATCATTCTTTGGTATTCATTTACTTCATTCGTCATTGCTGGACAGATTTACTCATAGGACTAAATCCTTGTTTTTTTTTACTTTCATAATAACAGATATTAAATAAAGGCATTGGCCTTATTAAGAATGATGCAGACGAACTTTTCAAACGAATAAAGCATTCGACCAGCGTGGAGACATTCAGCTCATTTGCAAATATAAATGAATCTATAGTTATTTTTCAAGCCATGAACAACGTATCTATACAGCAGTCAAATCAATGGAATGACACTGTCATCCCTGTAAGTTTCTTTGTGACATTATTTGCTAACCCTAACATTTAACTCTTCTTTAAAATCTTCAGTAAATATTTGGTTTGGGAACAGGGCTATTTTTTGAGATCTATTGCAATAGTTTTATGAACTAACACAACGCATGTGAAATGTTTTAGAGTTTTTCCTCAATGGCTTTGGCTCATTTTTTGAAACAGTCCTCTGAACTGGAAGTGCAATTGTCACAACTGCCTTTTTAGAAGTTGTATAGAGTATGGCAATCAACTCATTAGCTTTGGTCAGCAAGCCATGCACTGTAAAAAAAAAAAAGTTGAGCCATCTTAAAATTTTAAGGCAACCAGCTTCAGCAGATTTTTGAGTTTTCTCAACTTTTTTTTTTTTTTACATTGTGTACATTTAGTTACTGTGCAATTTGTACATAGTTGTACTTTCACACATGTGCCAAAACACCTGTAATTTGTTTCAATGAATAAGAAATTCAGATCTGGTGTGAACAAGAAACTAACTGAACTGCTCATTTGAGAATTAAGCCAAAGCTATTGTGATATTTAGTGAAACTTAAAACAACAATACACAAGGAACTCAAAGGACAAAGAAACTATCATTTTAAATATTTCTGTTTTAAAAATTATATTAAAACAAAGATTCTTTACTGGAAACATGTTCTCTAATTAATTCATTCAAAATGGCAAATCAAATTCCTGATGAATTGCATTTCACTTTCTTCTTGTTTTTACATTACAGGACTTTGTCAGCTCTATAAGCAATGCTTTGAATGACACAGATGTCTGGACAAATCCTGAAAATGGTAACAAACTTTTATCTGTAACATATCTAAAGACTATTGAGGGAGTGATAAAACAATCAAATCTGACCTCGGATGTTCCTCAAACTTTTAAAAATGTTGAACTGGTACTCTGTAATAATACATGCGGTGGCTTCGATGCCAACATCACCTCAGACAATAAGGTTGTTGTCACTTCATTCCGGAACCTTAATAAAGTTTTACCAGAGTTTGATGGAGTACAATCAAAGACCACCGTTGTATCAGTCAACCCTGTAAATGACACCAAAAAGACTGGTGTTAAGCTGATGTTCCAGTATTCTAAAAAAAGACTTCGAAATCATGAAATGAATTGTGTTTTCTTGGATGAAAATAACAATACTTGGTCTTCAAAGGGGTGTAAATGGGGTGGTGCGGAAAACCCAGAGTTGTGCTCATGTGACCACAACTCTGCGTTCACCATAATGATGTCCAGAAATGCAGAGACCCTTCTGTATATGACGGAACTGACCTACGCTGGCTTAGGAATATCCATCGTCTCACTTGTTCTGTGTTTAATCATTGAGTTTTTGGTATGGGATGCAGTCGTAAAGTCAGACATCTCCAATTTTCGGCATGTGGCCTTAGTCAACATCTCTTTATGCTTGCTGTTTGCACACTGTGCATTTTTAGCATCATCTGATCCGAAGAAGATCTCCCAAAACTGGTGCTCCATCCTTACAGTAACCAAACACTTTTTTTTCCTCGCCGTCTTCTTCTGGATGCTGTGCTTAAGTGTCGTGCTTCTTCACCAAATGATTTTTGTCTTTGACCAGCTGAGGAAAAAGGTTTTTTTGGTATTGTCTATCACTGTTGGTTACGTGTGCCCTTTAATATGTGTGGCAACAACCTACATTACTTTCGAGAACGGTAAACCTGAAGAATACTATTCCACAGAGACTTGCTGGCTCATATATCAGGGTGTGTTGAAGGGCTCCCTCTTTTCCTTCGTAATTCCTGCCCTAACTATTGTGATGGTAAACCTTTTCACACTGGTTGTGGTGATCATGAAGATAGTATCTCCTACTGTGTCGGATTCAAAGGCACGGGACCAAAAGGACGTTGCCAAGGCTATGATTAAGACAATAGTTTTCTTAAGCCCTGTGCTCGGAATAACTTGGCTCCTCGGGATTTTGGTGCTGCACCTTGATCTTACACAAAAACCTTTCGCCCAAATTGTGAGCTACGCATTTACATTGTTCAATTCGCTGCAGGTGAGGGTCAAGTATCAAACACTTTATCTGTTTATGCACTCATTCGTGCATGTACATTACAATATTTTGTTGTATGTCATTGCAGGGCTTTTTGATACTGCTGACAAACTGCTTGGGAGAGAAAAAGGTAACTATGCCCACTACACGTGCCCTCCGTATGATTGATCATAACTGTTTAAGCATCAACATAACATTTATTTGCATCAGTTGATTATCACTGATCACATTTGCAAGGTTTTAGTTTGTAAAAACTTTACAGTCAACCTCAATATAATCATATTTCATTTTCCTCAAAGGTTTGTGACGCACTTCTGAAGCGTTTTCAATCCAAAGTGAGTATGTACGAGAGAAATACATGCTTTTACGGATTCCAAATGCATTACGAACACATGAAATAACACGGTTCGCATTCCCACATTTTCTTACATTAGAAATCAAGGCAATCTAAAAGTGAAAGCTCAAGCAAAGCGACATCTTCGGTTACGACGAAATAAAGTTTGGACAGATTAAAGGTAGGTAACATTTGTGCTCTTGAGAATATTTGATTTAGTGTCTACATATTTTGTTCTAATGTTGTTGTTTTTATTATTATTTTATGTGAATCACTTCTAAATGTACTGAAAGAGAAGACATGGAACTCGAGGGAAACTGTCACATTCAACGGCTATAAAACATTGTTTTCTTGAATACAGTTATTTGTGATATTCCAGCTCAGATATAAATATATTTAGATGTAGTCATGTTATTATGGATGCTTTTAGATTTCTGCCAGGGTGACTGAGTTTTTTTTTTCTTTTTCTTTCTGAAAATGGTTTATTCAGTTTTTTTCATGAATATGAATGGTTTATTCATATTCATGTAAGTATAATTATCCTTGTATGTCTGTAGACAACCCGGTGTTACTCAAAACTGGTCATAGATGAACATGAATTTTGGCCAATGTGTCAGTTTTTATTTTTGAACATGGTTTATTCAGTTTTACATATATCAATGTAAGTATATTTGTGCTTGTATATCTATATATAGCCTACTTGGTAATACTCAGAACTTGTGAAAGTTGTAGATGAATATGAATTTTGGCATGTAATTTAGTGAATGAGTTAATTTTTATTTTTGAAAACGGTTTATTCAGTTTTATGTATATTAATGTAAATATATTTAAGCTTGTATGTCTATATATAGCCTACTTGGTATTACTCGTAACTGGTGACAGTAATACATGAATATTAATTTTGGCTTGTAATTTTACTGTCCACCAAGCTTTCTTTTATATTTTACTATCTTTACTACATTTTAATTTCATTTAGATGTGCAACAAAAATGGCATATGTTGCCTATAAGCATCCATTAGTTTGTATTTTGCTCTCATGACCTAATAAAACCTACTTTTTAATGACTTGTCTTTTGGCTTCTTGTTCCCATTCTTCATCAGTATCGTCTAAGGGCAGCCCATTTAACTTTGCCATTTGCCGGTAGTTTCTGCTCTCAACCTCTGCCCTGAAAGTAGAGAGAACCCCCCCATTATTGAACATCTTGGATCACATTGCCACTTCTTTGACTAAAGAGCATCAGAAAATGCCGCAATCAGTAAGAACTGATCATTTCACAAATGTGATTCAGAAAACAAAACAACAGATTCTTCTTACTTCTTAAGAAAATTAACACAATCTTCATGTCCATAGATTTCAGCAATCCTGACAGGTTTATCGCCAGAGGAATCCTCCTTGTCTACAGGTGCATGTAGGGAATGAAGGAGTCGAAGTACTGCTAGTTTTCCGGACTCCGCTGCAAAATGTGCGGGTGTCCATCCATTATCCGTCCTCAAACAAGCCCTGGCTCCATTTTCAATTAATATCCGAACCATCTCTGTTTGGCCTTAAACAAGATCAGAGGTTAGCATCACACATGCAAGAACCCCAGGCGGAAACAAAGTGCACTTCCATAATATACTTAAAGTGCTCTATTTACACGCACTAATTTTGTATTTAATATACTAAAAGATATTCTTTAGTACTTTTTAAAATAATCTTAAGAACATGTCAAATTTGCTATTTTGAGACACTGTGAATATGAACTAAAATGTGCTTTTAACATAGGCTACTATCTTTGTATTAAAAATGTATTTATTTACCACTTGTAGTACACTTGAACCCACTAGTGTATGAAAGATAAGTTCAAGTGTACTACAAGGTATCGAAATAATTTTTTTAATACAGTGATGGTATGTTAAAAGCACATTTTAGTTTTAGTCTCTCAAAATTGTACATTTTAGTACACTTACATGTTCTTGAGATTAAGGAGTACTAAAGAATATTTTTTAGCATATTAAGTACAAAATTAGTGCATGAAAATAGAGAACTTTAAGAACATTATGGAAGTGCACTTTTTTTCAACTGGGTTAATGTCCAGGTCACATTTTCACCATATTCATGACATTATAAGACTTTCATACTACTAGTCTGTTGAATTTTCATTTGTAAAAGACTAGTAAAATATAATAATTGCTTTTTATACATTTTGAATAAAACAGCACTTTTTGGACCCGAAAGTAGGCTATAACCTGCCTTTGGATGCTGCCCAGTGCAGCGGGGTCTTCTTGTTCCAGTCTAAGTCTTTCTGATTAGGGTCACACGAATTTTTCTTCACAATTTCTTCCACTAGATCAAAATCTCCAGCAGCTGCTGCCTGATGCAACTCTGTCATCTTTTTTAATCAGTAACATTAAAACTGCTTGAAACCCTTCGGTTTACTCTCTGTGTTGCTTTTCTCGCTTGACTTGTTACCACGGCAACTGGACAGCGGGCTTTCCCCATAGAAAAAAAAAAGTTTTAAACATCTAAATAATAATTATTATATTAAACAAATATTCACTATATATTTTCAATTTAATGTCTATTTTGATTTCGCGCTACATTACTGTAAAGAATAATTGTAGAAGCGTACAGACGGCGTTGTCACGTGATACCTGTTACTTTTCTCAACGAAGTTCATTTTGGACCAATCACAGCCACTTGAGACTGCTAAGAAATTTTAAGATTGTTTGGGCGGATTTAGATTTGAGTGTCACGTACCATTTCGCTGAATTTATATATTTTTATGCATTGTAATGCACAAATGTTTTAGTTCAGATAAAAAATAAAACGGCCATTAGATCTGAATGCTGCTCGTCGAAGGATTTTGAGCCGCTGTGCGCCCCCTTGAGGAAGAACTTTGTACTGTATGTCTCATGCGAAACGACAAGCATAGCCTCTACCGGTGATACTAAGAAATGAGAAACAATAGGGACGTCCGTTACAGAAGTTCTGAAACATACACATATATTCAGGTGATTGGCTTACGTAGTTTACTGTACATTTATTTTCGAGTGTCAAGATTGCATATTTACTGTAGTGTGTAGTGCATTCATTGAAACCCAGCAAATTACAGCACTCATGCATTAGAACAAACACGGTGTATTAGGAAAACACATAAAATAAAATTTTTAGCAGTTTAAAAATGGCAGTGTTATGAAAAAGAAGTGTGATAACTTTCCATCTATAACAATTTTTCACCTTTAAAAATTTCAATTCAACCACAGCAACACAAACTCAATTCTACGAACAGGTTTTATTCCAATAAACAATTATTCAAACACATCAAGATAAAGAAAAATGACTACACACTATTGCAAAATAAGGACTCCGGAGTGAAGGAAGAGCAGGACTGTGGTCTGAAACGCTTGTACTTTCTGAACAATCATCATTTCAGTTTACAATTACTCCTGTATAAACAGTGTTGAAAAAAAAAAAAAGAATTACAAATATTACCGTACCATCTACAAAGATAAACTGGGGTATCAACAAAAACCAAACAATGCAATCAGACAAGCTTTTAAAATGACAAGAAACATGACAAGCAACACGGCAAATAAAATCTCTCATCTTTCAAAGGCTGAGTCTGTTTGAAACAAATATTTGTCAGTTTACATTCATGTTCCGCATGAAAAACAAATGATACCTTTTCACAATAAATAAAGTTTAAAATTCTGTTCATTTGAAGATGCACTTAACAGAGTCACATGAATCTCCAGTGCAACCCTACAAAATAACAAAGAAAAACAGTTATTAATAAAAAAAAAAAAAAGATTACTCATTAAAAACCCAAGTACCAAAGAAAAAAGCAAAAACAAAAAAAGCAAATACCATGGGTAACATTGGATTTTCTAAACCAGCTACCCAATCTGTACTTCTGCTTGCCGTTGTCGGGTTGTCCTCTGAAAAATAAATAAGCATTGTAAAGTAAGCAAAATACGCCTGTGACTAATTATCAAGTCTTAAAAATAAATAATTCTATCCCGTATGAAGAATAATCAGGTACAGAAACACATACAAACCTTTTTCAGATGCTCCATATTTTCTACTTTCCAGCAGCATTTGCTCAGCTGACACAACAGGAACTCCATCATCAGATTCATGACAGACTTCATGGATTTCTAAATCTGAATGAATCCCTGTAGGATCATCAGCAGCAATCGCATCAAGCTGATCATCCACCTTGTTTTCAGGTAAACCATGCAAGTCACCTTTTACTTCTAATGGTTCAATCTGATTAGCTCCATGTTGTTCTGCACCATGAGATTCAATTGCGTGCATATCCTCTGTAGAGACTGCAAGGCTCACACTTGCTTTATCCTCTGAAACAATTCGATCAGATGTTGATGCAATGGATTTTTCACAGGATTCAATCACCTCAGAAGAGTTCTGATCATTTTGTGCAGAACCGCTCCAAAATTTTGTCATGAGCTCATTTACAAGATATTGTGGAGACTCAACTTTAACATAATACGGAGGGCTGTTAGGATCAGTTGTACTGTCAATGCACTGCACGGTCACTTTCAGAGGTTTATCCACTAAGAGCTCATAGAAATTATCAGTAGCTGCACTGTCCCAAGATCCCTTGGAAGGATCAAACCCTTCCAACCGACACAAAAAAGCTTGAGGTGGACTATCCAGCAAGTCACAAGGCAGTGCCTTAACAGAGCCTTCACTGGTTTCAGACTCGTTTCCGAAGTCAACAAAAAGGACAGATACAGTGTTTGTGCATTTATCAATAACCTGCGCACGATACCACATCTGATCGTCACAGAAACGAGCCAGGCACGGGCTTCCAGGATCCAAAGTATCCAGCTTAATTGGCTGTGTCTCACTAGAGTTTCCATATTCTTGGGCAACAAGGGTGATTTGATCGAGTATTTCAGAGTTCGAAAAATGGCACCAGAAGTAATCTGGTCCAACAATGCATGATGCAAAGGCTTCTACTGTCTGTCCCAAAGAGACATCTGAATTCTTGAAGAGTAGCTGGAATGTCTCCTTCACAGTTTCAGACACTACCTGTGATGCATTTAAGTCTAAACCATCCCATTTCTCACTTGAATCTGATGTGATGCCACTGGGAGTCATTTTAACTTCCCAAGTGATGCAATCTTCTTTGATAAACTTGCAAGACAGTTTTTTCTCACCAGATTCACCGAATATTGTTTTAAAGAGAAATGTCTGCTCCTTCATTCCCTTCTGCATCTTGAATCGATCATCTAGACTGCAGCTGCAGTGAATGCTGAACCTCGGGTAAGATAGTAGCTGCTCATCAAGTCTGCGCATTTTAAGGAGAGGAACAGTTGCCTCATTACCGAAATCTATGAATTCTACCTGGATCGTGTCATTTTTGTTCGTGTCCTTTATGACAGCACGATACCAGGAATCATCTTCAGGAAACATGGCCTTCACCAAACTTCCCTGTTGAACACTGGATGCATGAATTTCATCTTTCTCTGATGGCTGATGGGAATTAAGTAGCTCGGTGAGGGAGAATAATGTATTCTCATCTTCTACCAGTTGAACAAAAAAACTTGTCAGGCTGTTGATGTGCGAAACATAAACTTCAGACACCTTACCTGGTTCTATCATACGTGGAGGAAGATCTACAGCTTGAGGTAAACACTGCACTGATATTTCAGGAACCATCGTGTTTCCAACTCCTGTGGTCAATGTTGGGCATGTAATGCTTTGCTCTTGGGTCTCGGCTGCAACTAATTTCTTTTGTGAAATCTGAGAGTCAAAGCTGTGAAGGTCAGGGTTTACATCATTTGATGCTCCGCCATTTAACTTTCCAGAGTTAAGCTTGAGAACATTATCTTTCTGAACAGTTTGAGAGCTCGTTACTCCAAAACTGTCCTTTCCTAAAGTGGGTTTTGTTTTAGCGTCCATTGTCACTTCGCTACAAACTTGAGGTTTGGGATCACACAAGTAATCTTTCATAAGATCGTTAACTATAAGTCCATTACATTCAACAAGTACATTATACTGAGGACAGTTTGGAAGGTCAGAGGACATTACTGTATTCTGAATAGTCACTTTTAAAGGTTCATCCACCAGAAGCTCAAAGAATTTGTCAGCTGCAGCATTGCTCCAAGTGCCATGTACGGACCCCAAAGCTTCTAACTGACAAAGAAATGCTTGTGGTGGGCTTTCCAGGAGCTTGGTGGGCATACATTTAACCAAGTTCAGATCAATTTCAGACTCATTTCCATAATCTATAAAAAGAACAGAGACCGTTTTAGAATGTGTATTGATAACCTGTGCACGGTACCACAGCTGGTCAGAAAAGAGTGCCAGGCAGGGTCCCTGGCATAATTGATCTGGCTGAATTGGTTTTGCTTGACCAGAATTTCCAATTTCTTGTGCAAGCAGGGAGATTTTGTCAAGATCCTCTGAGTTTTTGAACTGGCACCAGAAATAATTTGGTCCAACGATAGATGAAGCATATGCGTCCACAATTTGTCCTTGAGTTACACCTGGTTCCTTGAATGCTAACAGCTGGGTATCTTCATTGCAGTGCATTTTGGATTCGGTTTGAGCACCTGGTTTGAGAGCAGCATTAAACAAAGGCCCTTCCTCGAGATCTAAACTGACAATCCAAGCAGATACGTCCCCTCGGATGAACTTGCATCGAATTTTCTTCTCACCATTTTCAACTGCTGCTTTTTTGAAATTCATTATCTCTTCCTGGGTCCAATCTCTTTTTCCTCTTCTACCATCTTCAAGTGTACAATGAATACCAAACATGGGGGTGCTGAGGAACTGCTTGCCCAGTTGCCTTATTTTAAGGGGCAAGAGTGTTGCCTCATTGCCAAAGTCAATAAACTGCACTTGAACCATGCCATTTTTCTTGTTTTGAACAACAGCACGATACCAGGCCCCATCAGCAGGATATTCAGCTACAACCAGGTCACCTGACTGCAACAGGTCTAGTTCAACTTGTGCATCACTTAACTGAGCAGAATTAAGTTTGTCGAGAAGTGAAAATATTTCATCTTCATCACTTGCCAACTGTACAAAGAAACTTGATAGACTATTACAATGTGAAACATAGATGTCTGAAACATATCCTGCATCCAAGGTTTTCAAGGGAAGATCGCTGAGCTTTGGATAATAACACGACACTTGTTGCTGTAAAGGATTCGGCCTACCTCTACTGTGTCCAGTCGTGTGACTAGTCTGGAAGTTTTGTTCCCTTGTGCCTTGAACAGCTGCTTTTGGGACTTTTTTAGAGGTCTTCTCACATGCTTGTGATGTAGTGCTGAAATTGTGTCTCACAGCTTTAGACTCCATGCCTTCTGAAGTCTTGATGAAATTACGAGCCTTTTCCATTCCTTTGCTGATGTTAGACCCTCTTCTTTTGGACTTTTGGTTCCACTGCTCTTTAATTTTTGAGTTCAGGTATGTTTTCTCATCATACATCTCCACTGATAGTTTGCCTGAAGAATTCTGTTTCACAATGACAGAGAACATGTAGTCTGTAGCATAGTTTTTAAACCACTCATTAAGCTCACACGGCTCAGGTAATGTTACATCGAAAAGTTCAAACTGAACAGCCTGAATCGGAATGGATGCAATTGCATTAGCCTTTGGAGGAAGTGGCAGAATATCAGATTTATCCAAAACCACCAGGTCACCATAGTCTACAAATTGGACAAGTATTTTCGGATGCATCGATTCAATTTGTCCTCTGTGCCACAGCCCATCGGTGTATTTAGCAAGACACATCATCTTAGGGTAAATTGAAAACTTTGCTTGTGGTGGCTTGCAGCAAAGTTGTTGGATATCTTTGGTCATTTTCATAACAGTGTCAGTATTTTCTGCAAAATGGCCATAGAACTGGTTTACACTTTGGACACAGGTTATTCGGACATTCGCCTTTGCGCCCACTTCAGTTTTGGGTTGTGAAAAAACATATGCTTCATTCTGAAAAGGTGGAGCTGCAGCGACATTCAATGAGCAACACCCCTCTGAGGGCTGTAGGCTTTTTCCAGTTTTGGAAGGTTTGGCTACTGTGACATCTTCAAGAGAAACAGAGCCCCCGGTTAAAGCGGTTGAATTAAGAGAACGTACAGGCACATTTCTCTCATACATATATTTGTGTGCCAATTTGTTTAGAGTCTCGAGAGTTTGGTCATCACAAATCCTCTCAGTCACTGACAAACACTGCTCTCTGTGGCCAAAAGTGTCATTCACATTTACACTGTCATTTCCATAAAGCGTTATATAATAGACACCCTCGTTAGCACTGTGATGCTCAAATTTTCCAACAAGGATTTGATCCAGTACAACGGATTTCAGATAATCTATCTGTTCCATCCTCCATCCAATGCCTTTGTCAATGACACCATGTAGAGAGCATGCATAGGTGACAACTGGCAATTTGAAAAACCTTGGAGATAAAGGTCTGATATTGCAAAGTTTAACAAAATCTCCAATTCCATAATCTACATGAAAGACCTTGACAACATCAGAGACATTGTTCTGCTGAAGTACAGATCGATACCACTTGCCATCACTGCCTTTGGTTGCACATGGAGACCCGTCATACAGCAGCATTGGCATCTGAGCAGAGAAAGAGTCTTCATAGTATTCATGGAGCTGATCGCTTAATTTCTTGAGCTCTTGTGAAAAGACACGCAATTTGCAATAGATTTTCAATGGATGAATAACTTGTGTCACAGTTACGATCTCAATTGTTCCAGGCAACAACTCAGGATACAAGTATTGATGCAACTTGTCAGGGTCTCTGGCATGCTCCTGCGGACCATTTGTAGTCACAAGGTCAGTCTGTATGGAAAGGTTTCTGCTTGGCATATGCAATGAATGCATTACAAGGCTTTTGAAGTCTTCACTGGGCATCTTTCTAGCGAATCCAAGTTCATACATTTGTTTGGATATGCTTGGAATGTCAAGAATGATGATTCTGGATGGCATTATCACATCCCGAACACACCCAGAGATGTCTTTCCCACACAAAGATCTGATGAACTTTGAAGCAGCCACAGACCATGCACTTTCAAGGCACAGAGGTGATACACTGGCCAGTATGCAAAGCTCTACTTTGGGAGGTAGACTGCAAAGGTTGCGTGGACATTTTGTCAAAACTTTGCTTGAGACCCAGAGCAATTTACCATCGTCAATTAGGAACAACTTGTATTCATGTTCAGACTTTGAAAGTATCCTTGCTCTGTGCCAAGTTCTGTCTTCATATACGAAGCAAACTTCTCCAGGTTTGCCTTCAAAAGTATGAAGCCGCTTCCTAGGGACTTCAGTGTCTTTTTTAAGTTGTTGATATGCTTCCCTGGTCTCTTGCCCATAAGTTAAACTCGCTCCAAATTCTACTAAGACAGTTTGTTGGTTTAAATTGACTCTTGTGATCTGAACAGTAGTACTGGATCCAACGTTTGGCAAACCGGGAATTGAACACATCTTGGTTGAGAATCTGGCCTCTCAAAAAAGTTAGAAAAGCAGAAATAGGGAGAATCTAGAGAGAAAGAAAAAGAGAATAAGAAAGAATAACTGATTATTAAATGAACAGTTGACCCATAAACTCATCCTGTTACTTTTTTAAAAATGAAAATCTTCACTTGGGCTTCTTTCCAACATTCAATTGAGACAAAAAACCTTGTGTATTTTAGTGAAAAAAAATTTATTCTACACCTTGCTTAATGCAGATCACCCAAAAAAAGTACCAATTGAAGGTTATGAAAACAAATATATACTCATTCGATGAAGACCATGACATTTAACAGAATGTCATTTTGCTTGCTAATAGGAAGAGCCTTTATGCAAAACTGAAATAGGCTACTGGCAAGGATATATCAGTAAACTATTATTTATTTGTCTCTCAAACCCGTTGGACAGTGCACGTATAGTATCTTTCAAAGCACATGGCAGGACACAAAACACATCAGCTTTGTTTGGACTTTGCGCACAGACTCAACTACTCAAACTGATATTTGTTGTCGCTTTTTTTTCCCCATTATAGCATTTAATCAATTTATGGCATCTGTCAGTACAGACATGGTCACTAGATGAAAGTCAATGAAACCTAAATAATGTCAGGCAGATCTTGCCTTCCATATTGTGACATGCATCTTTGTGTAACTAGTGTAATTATTTAAAAAAATAAATAAAATAAAAAACACCTATGATGGGGACTTGGTTCTATGCATTGGTTGATGATTGATTGATTTTTTTTTTTTTTTTTTTAAATGAAACATGCATGTATGAATTGTTCATTAGATCTACAGCATGCATATATATATATATGACGACTTTAACTGTCAATGTATTGAAAAGAGCTCCACAGAAAAGCCTATTTTGTTCATTAAAAACAAATAATGTAATGGACATGAGGTTAAGTACAGTAAATGATATTTTTTGAACAAATTAGTCCTTAAAGGCACTCACTACATTAAATGATTCCTTTTATAGTGACTTAAAGAAATCAATAAACATCGCAAAGCACCAAATGTTTGTCAACCTGTTGATGACACGTGCAGATAAAAAAATTGCATATCATTAAGCAGTGGAATAGGAATAAGTTACAGGATCCAGCCTAGCTAGATTGACAAACCAAAGAGAGAGAGAGGAGAGAAAAACAAAAAACAAATCAAACGCCCAAATGAAAAGTCAAAGCACAAACTAGGCTATACAACAGAGGGAAGCCACGCATCTGTATCCACTATTGCAAAAACCACGACTAGCAAAGAAGCTAGTAATTTAAATAATTTAGCTACTGCCTTTATCCAAAACTAGAGATGTGGTGGCTTATTCAATGGCTCATGGATCAAACCTAAAACCCGTTTAAACTCGTCGACTCGACCTCCAGCTCTTAACAAACGATAAATTCGTCAACGAAAACTTACCAGCGTGAACTCCTCCCCATCATATACACAAATGATTTTACAGCGCTTATAGCTACAGTCAACTAAACTCAAACGCACTTCAAAAAACGCCACCGGATGTTTTAACGAATCAATCTGGTCTACGTCAGTTAAGAACGCGGGTCACGTGAAGAACGCACGATTTGTCAAAGAGTGTTACTTTCAAAAAACTGTAACTCAGAAGAAATCAGCAGGTTAATCATTGTGCATTGAAAATGTTGATGTTTTAAAACAACAGCGTAGCAATAAGATTATAAGGAATGCTCTTTGTTCTGTGTCCTTACCGGCAGCAGGTTTTTTTTGGTTTTCTTTATTCGGTAATATCTCTTGGGTTAAAGCTTGGAAACTGCCAAATAAGTTTTGTATGAATAAAAAAATTAAGGAAGTGTCTTACAAAATACTTAATAGAATTTATCCTGCTAAGCATGTTTCGGGAAGATTTAAGCTTAATATTTCGTATTCCTGTGAATTTTGTGGTCAAGAAATTTTTTTTTTTTGCATTGTCTTTAGCCTACTCAAGATTATTTTGGAAGGATTTGGAATTTTATATTAACATAAAAATGGAGTGTATGATAGAAATTTGTATATTTGATTTTCTTTTTTATACAGAAAAAGAAAATCTGAATCGTAAAGAACAACATATTATACATTTGTTTATTTTGTTAGGAAAATTCCATATACATAAAAAGAAGTGGGCTCAATGTAAACCAAATTTTATAAATGACTTTAAATTGTAAATCTCTTGGAACAAACAAAAAACAAAAAAGCACTGAAAACATGTAATGCTCTGAAAGCATTGGAATTTATGGAATTTTCTTCCGTTATTTTTTTCTCTTTTCCTTTTTCTCTCTCTCTCTCTCTCTCTCTGGCAGCTAATGTTAATTTGATTAAAGCGAATAAAAATAAAATAAAGTTACTTTAAAAAATAAATAAATAAAACAACGCATGATTTGTAACTTGTTTGAAAACACCAGTCTTGCCGCTCTTTGGCGCAAGTTGTCATTTAAACGGTAACGTTACGTTTTTATACGTATGATCTTGAAATGTTAATTTTTGTTAAAAATCTGCTTTATAATTAACTGATTAAAATAAACCTATACAAAAGTTATCATTTTGTAACTGTCTTTTCCGCAACAACACAAGTTACTGTAAAACTGTGGTAACGTCTCATTAGCCACAACTGTCACGGACAGTTAAAATAAAAAATAAAAATTAATAATCATCATAGAAAAAAAAACTATTTACACTGTTTGAAGGAAATCCACTTGTGACTGTAAAGTAATGACATTTGAGCAAAAATAAAACGTTCCATGTGGTAATTTGCGATCCGAATATTCTACAAAGTACGTTTATGGACATATTTATGCAGCATAAATAAGCACTGGTGGTCAAATTAGGAGGGTGGAGTTTGTTGTAGCTGCGCGCCTTCTGTCAACCAGGAAGTCCTCAATAAGATACATTCACTTTCCAGATGCAGAGGAATGGGTAAGTACAACCATACGCATGATTAATTTAATACAACTGTTAAACTGTGTGTCCGCATGCGATTCTAATGTACTTTTAATTGTCTGTACTGTACACCTGTTCATCTATGGCAGTTGAGTTATGTCAGCGTAGTTGTTGGCATGTCCGCAGGCGCATCTATTGTTCTTCTTTGTGATGCAGCATCTGTGCTTATTAATGCAGTGACATTGTAAAGTAGCTTCTGACTTCAAATATGAACTTTCATGCTTAAAATATCCTGTTTCATAAAACAGATAAAGTTAAGCAGATAAACTGTGTTTGACAGCACTTTAGAAATGCTTCCAGATGCATGCTGATGTGTTCCTGTGCTCCTTTCTTTTCTTCTAGGCTGGGCATATTTCTGCCATGAATAAGAGGAAGTCTTGTGTACACAATGTTGTAAAACCATCTAAGACTCCTCGGACGGATGGTAAAACACACGTTCAAGATGAGGAGGAGGTTGATGAGGAGGATGAAGTCCAGCAAGATCAGTCACTCTCTGCTTCGGTTAGTTTAGTGATTTCCTGAATACATAACATAACATTACTAAATGTTTCAGTTACAGTTCTGGTTCAAATAACATCTCATGCTGTTCCAGAGCGTGGGAGATATCGGCATGATAGAAAGCATCACTTTGAGGAACTTTATGAGCCACCATTTGCTTGGACCTTTCAAATTTGGACCAAATGTAAACTTCATTGTTGGGAACAATGGAAGTAAGAACTAGCAAATTTTTTTTTAATTGAATTGAATTAATAAAACATTCATGATTTGCACTACCAGTCAAACACAATTTTGGAAACATTTGAAACAAGCATTTAAAATAATTTTTTTGTGTTCAGCTGTTGTGTTCAAAAACTGTCTTGGGATCAATTTGAAAAACTGACCCACGTTGGTTTCCCTGCAATTTGCCAAAAATCAACACTATAAAAAAATATTCATTTTTTATATGAATATTCAAAATTTAATATTCATATAAAAATAGAAAACCTCTATTGTAGCTTGTCAGATATACTAAAACATAATTAACGTTTGTGTTATTTCTATTGTGTTGGGGGGGCACAAAATGTAAACATTTTTGTCACGACTACTTGTAGCAACTATTTGTACACTGAGGTGCAAATGTATGAATAGTATTTAAGATTATTTGTACTTAGTTTAAATGTGCTAGTATTTATTGCTATTTGTACTTCCTCTTATTTTTTATTATTTTAATATATATTTTTCTTAAAAAAAAGCTAAATGATAAAATGAGTTTTTCACACTGCTTTTCTGTCTAGCAATTGAGATCCAAAAAACTAACAACCAAAAACAACCTTTAACATATGGACCACAAAACCAGTCTTAAGCGTCAATGTTTGGAAATTGAGATTTATACATCATCTGAATAAATAAGCTTTCCATTGATGTATGGTTTGTTAGGATCGGACAATATTTGGCTGTGATACAACTATTTGAAAATCTGGAATCTGAGGGTGCAAAAAAATATAAATATTGAGAAAATCGCCTTTAAAGTTGTCCAAATGAAGCTCTTAGCCATGCATATTACTAATCAAAAATGAAGTTTTTATACATTTACGGTAAGAAATTTACAAAATATCTTCATGGAACATGATCTTTACTTAATATCCTAATGATTTTTGACATAAAAGAAAAATTGATAATTTCTGACCCATACAATGTATTTTTGGCTATTGCTACAAATATACCCCAGCGACTTAAGACTGGTTTTGTGGTTTTGTGGTCCAGAGTTACATATTTGTTGACTGTGAAACTCAGCTAGATAAAGAAAGAGTAAATTTTCCTTGCATGATTCATAAGATGAGACACAGTTTCAAGTAAAGTTGAACTCCTCCTCTTTTCTTTTTTTGCCTGACTCTTTAGTCATGCAAATTGCATGGAAAAAGTGAGGGTCAGTTTGGGAATTTATACAGCCATTCCTAAACGCATATACAGTGGGGCAAAAAAGTATTTAGTCAGCCACCAATTGTGCAAGTTCTCCCACTTAAAAAGATGAGAGAGGCCTGTAATTTTCATCATAGGTATACCTCAACTATGAGAGACGAAAATCCAGAAAATCACATTGTAGGATTTTTAAAGAATTAATTGGTAAATTCCTCGGTAAAATAAGTATTTGGTCACCTACAAACAAGCAAGATTTCTGGCTCTCACAGACCTGTAACTTCTTCTTTAAGAGGCTCCTCTGTCCTCCACTCGTTACCTGTATTAGTGACATCTGTTTGAACTCGTTATCAGTATAAAAGACACCTGTCCACAACCTCAAACAGTCCAACTCCAAACTCCACCATGGCTAAGACCAAAGAGCTGTCAAAGGACACCAGAAACAAAATTGTAGACCTGCACCAGGCTGGGAAGACTGAATCTGCAATAGGTAAGCAGCTTGGTGTGAAGAAATCAACTGTGGGAGCAATTATTAGAAAATGGAAGACATACAAGACCACTGATAATCTCCCTCGATCTGGGGCTCCATGCAAGATCTCACCCCGTGGCGTCAAAATGATCATAAGAACTGTGAGCAAAAATCCCAGAACCACACGGGGGGACCTAGTGAATGACCTGCAGAGAGCTGGGACCAAAGTAACAAAGGCTACCATCAGTAACACACTGCGCTGCCAGGGACTCAAATCCTGCAGTGCCAGACGTGTCCCCCTGCTTAAGCCAGTACATGTCCGGCCCGTCTGAAGTTTGCTAGAGAGCATTTGGATGATCCAGAAGAGGATTGGGAGAATGTCATATGGTCAGATGAAACCAAAATATAACTTTTTGGTAAAAACTCAACTTGTCGTGTTTGGAGGAGAAAGAATGCTGAGTTGCATCCAAAGAACACCATACCTACTGTGAAGCATGGGGGTGGAAACATCATGCTTTGGGGCTGTTTTTCTGCAAAGGGACCAGGACGACTGATCCGTGTAAACGAAAGAATGAATGGGGCCATGTATCGTGAGATTTTGAGTGAAAACCTCCTTCCATCAGCAAGGGCATTGAAGATGAAACGTGGCTGGGTCTTGACAATGATCCCAAACACACCGCCCGGGCAACGAAGGAGTGGCTTGGTAAGAAGCATTTCAAGGTCCTGGAGTGGCCTAGCCAGTCTCCAGATCTCAACCCCATCGAAAATCTTTGGAGGGAGTTGAAAGTCCGTGTTGCCCAGCGACAGCCCCAAAACATTACTGCTCTAGAGGAGATCTGCATGGAGGAATGGGCCAAAATACCAGCAACAGTGTGTGAAGACTTACAGAAAACATTTGACCTCTGTCATTGCCAACAAAGGGTATATAACAATGTATTGAGATGAAATTTTGTTATTGACCAAATACTTATTTTCCACCATAATTTGCAAATAAATTCTTTAAAAATCCTACAATGTGATTTTTTTTTTTTTCTGGATTTTTTTTTTCTCATTTTGTTTCTCATAGTTGAGGTATATCTATGATGAGAACTTGCACAATTGGTGGCTGACTAAATACTTTTTTACCCCACTGTATGTGTGGGACTTTTACATGCACATTAATGACTCCAAATAAAAAAATATTCTCAATTTCATGAATAAATAAATAGTTTAGTTCAAGCAGGTTGAAAACTGAGTGTGCACTGTAAAAAACATTCGGTAAAATTTACGGTAAAAAAACGGCAGCTGTGGTTGCCGGAATTCTACCGTAAAAAATACGGTAACAACATTTTAGGTTTTATGGTTTTAACTTAAATTTACAATTAAATACTGTAATTTCATTAACTGATATTATGTTAATATATCAACCTATTAAAGTACTGAAATCTGTTTTGTACCTTTTGAAATACACTGATAACCACCAAATGCAGGAGGTGATGAGAAAGTCACATGATGAACCAAAGCCCATCACAAGCAGCTTTTAAATAATAACATATATAGAAGGTGCACAGTGTCATTCACACAAACACTAAACACCATCATGGTGAGACTCATTAAACTGAAATATGCAATAAACATTAATTTAACAACATTTTTTTTACAGTGCATGCGTTAAATTGAGTCCAACACAAAAATGGCTGTTGTTTGGGTGAATACTGATGGAAAAGTTATGCACTCTAAAATGTGCAAAGTACTTACAGTAAATAATGGGTCAGTGTGTTCAAACCTCTGACTGACAGTGTATAAATAAATCTTTCTCAACATTTTTGACTTCAAAAGCTCTCCTATCTAAGCTGATACACACTTCTGGTACTTCAGTTTAATAAAAATAAATCTATTTGTTAAATAAACAAAAATATGATGTCAGTTTAATGGTGTACTTCTTTGTTCTGTAGCATTTTAATTTTGATTATCTTAATATTAGTAAATTTAAATCACTGTAAGATGATTTTTAGTAGTGGGCCCTGCAGCCCTAGTTGAGAACCACAGGTATAAAAACATAAAAAATTAACAATGTGGGTCTTTTCTCAATGTACTGTATGCATTTTTTATCTAAGCTGGGAAAAGTGCCATTCTGACAGCTCTTATAGTGGGTCTTGGTGGAAAAGCAACCATAACCAACAGAGGAACATCTCTGAAGGGCTTTGTGAAATATGGAGAGAGGTTAGTATATTTTAGGATACAAAATGCAGTAGTATCTCTTCATAAGATAAGATTTTTTTTTTTTTTGTAAGCACACTTGATCCTTTTGTTTACAGTTTTGCAGACATTAAAGTGAAATTAAAAAACAGAGGAAACGACCCCTATAAAGGTGACATTTATGGAGACAGCATCTGCATTGAGCATCGGATCACAAGCGACGGTTGCAGGACTTGTAAAATCAAGAATAAAACTGGTAATATCATGACTTCCTCTCAGATCACAGGTAATATCAGAAACAGGACTTCCTCGTTTATATTTAGATGCTCTATTTTTAGGTAATGTCATTTCCACAAAGAAGGAAGAGTTAACTGCTATGCTGGACCATTTCGGCATCCAGGTAGCATGCAAGTCATACGAGCTGATATCTTTACTTCTACGTTTTTATTTTATTTTTTAAGTGCAATCTTTTAGTTATTGATAAGTAATTATTTAAAAATCTAGTTGTTTTAATATTGATGTCGTATAAAGTAAACCACAGAAACCTGTAATCAATTTATTTCTGATTCTGGGTTAATTTCATATTACAGGTTGACAATCCCGTTTCAATACTCAATCAAGAAATGAGCAAACAGTTCCTGCATTCAAAAAGTGAAGCAGACAAGTACAAGGTGATTTCTTTTTCATATATGCCATCAATAACTGAAGCATATGGCTAAATGTTTTCACACTTTTCATATCTTTTTTTTTTTCTTAAAGTTTTTCATGAAAGCAACTCTTCTGGAGCAAATGAAGAGAGACTACATTCACATCAAGCAGACTAAAGCCTTGACGCGTGAACAGGTGGAAAAACAAGAGGAGGTGATTTGTGAATTCATAGTCAAAAGCATCTTTATTAGTGTTTCTCATACTTAACCACCCATAATGCCTGTTTTACACAGGCAGTCACCATTAACATCACACACTGGTCATATCTTTTTACTTTTAGTGTCTTAAAGATCTCAGGCAGTTGTTTTTGCAAAAGAGAGAAAGATATGAACGCTTGGCGTCGCTTGACAATATGAGACAGACTCTAGAGGACCTGAAAAAGAAAATGGCATGGTGTTTGGTACGTTATTTTAGTGCTTCTTGCAGAAGTCTGAAAAGTCGCTTGCGTTGGAGAGTCTTTGTTCAGCAGTGTCTCTGTTTGTTGGTTGTAGGTGAGAGAGAAGGAGAGGCTTGTTGAACAACTGATGGAACAAATTGAAAAAGAAGAGTCTGATCACAAAAAAGAAGAAAAGCTGCAGCTCTGTCAGGTCTGCTTGTTGATCTGGAATTTTACTGGCAGAACTATGTTTTTATTATGGTATATTAAAACTGTTTTTGTGGGGGGTTTTTTGTTATTGAAAGAAGTGTCTAATGCTCAGCTGCATTTATTTGATCAAAAATACAGAAATTTTTTTTTTTATATTATTGAAGTTTAAAAGAACTATTTTCTCTTTGAGTATATTTTTTAATTAAATTTATTCCTGCTGAATTTTCAGCATCAGTGTCACATTATCCTCCAGAAATCGTTGAAATATGCTGATTTGGACAAGCAGACATTTTTCAAAAACATTATAAATCATAATTATTGTGTACTTTTGAGCGGCAGTGTAAACAGGGAAGTTTTTAACAGAACAACACCACTGACAGTGTCATATATAAGTTTCAGTACCAGTTAAACATCATTAGGTAAAGTGTGTACTGTCCAGATGTAACATTAGTAGGCATTTGACTGTAAAAATTCTTTGCTTTTAAGAGCAAAGTTACCGCTGCTGAAAAAAGATTGCAGGACATTCAGAAGGAGGTTTGCACGCTTAGAGAAGAGCAGGAGCATTTGGTAGAGGAGAGCTGTAAAATGAAGGAAGAAATTAAAGTCAAAACGAAAGCACAGAAAAATCAGGAGGTGAGATTTCTTTGTTTTCTCTTTCTGTTCATTACTGTTACTGAAGTCAGAGTTTTTGAAGACGCCTGCTCACACATGTACTTTAATATCTCAAGCTATGTAATAGCTGCATGCATCTCTCTACAGTTAGGATAAACATTTAACATTTACATGTGAGCAACATTTGCCTGTTTGCTGTGTTTTATTATATCACCCAAATTTCGTTCTTCTGTGGAATACAAAAAGTGACATTTTGAAGAGCGTTTGTGCTCCTCTTTCCCATGCAGTGAACGCATTAATGAAGCTCCAGCAAAGGACAAAAACTCTGCATAAAAAAGCGGGCGATACAACTTTTCAGGGATTGATATCCTAAATAATGACAAAAGACTTCAAATATAGCTTACAAATTTTATGCAGATTGTTTGTCAGCTCCAGTCATTTGCTATCTTTGAATGGAAAAGAGCAGTATGAACCATCTAATTTTGTGTTGCATGGAAGGAAGAAAATCGTATGGGTTTTAAAAAGACCTGATGGAGAGTAAATGATTACATGGTTTTAATTTCTGGGTGAACTACTGCTTTAAGTTAGGGTTCTTCTTGATTTCTAAAGAGTTTGTATAGATTTTTAGAGTGCCAGTTTTTCAGGTGGTTTACTTCCGCGCTGAGAATAAATTGAAACAATTAGAAAAGGAGCAATGCCTTCTTCAGGAGCGAATTCACAAAATAAGTCATGGGTGAGTCCATTTGTTGAGGGAACACCTCTAATTTTAGGCTGTTCATGTCAATAAATTGTTTAATATCATGCTGTGTGTTCTAATTCATGTTTAAAAGTATTTTTGACTTGGTTGAAAATGTAATTAAAGTAACTGACTAATTTGGTGATGCTGTCAATGTCACGTTTTTAGCAGTGGCAGAAGAAGCCATGAGACTGAACAAGCACAGCATCAAAAAAAAATATCTGCCTTCAAAAAGCAGCTGGAAAAGCTTGAGGAAGAGTCCAGCACTCTGAATCAAGAGGTTAAGGACAAACAACAAGCTCTCCTTAAAGGAAGAGAGGAATATGATAAACTGAGGTAAAGTCTGGCAACTTTATTTCTTATGGCACTTGACTGGACCGTGACGAGGAAGACAGGAAAGCGGAGGGACACAAGGCGTATTCAAACACGATGGCTTTAATATGTGACCCTGGACCACAAAACCAGTCTTAAGTCGCTGGGGTATATTTGTAGCAATAGCCAAAAATACATTGTATGGGTCAAAATTATCCATTTTTCTTTTATGCCAAAAATTATTAGGATATTAAGTAAAGATCATGTTCCATGAAGATATTTTGTAAATTTCTTACCATAAATGTACCAAAACTTATAAAAAAAATATGCATTGCTAAGAACTTCATTTGGACAACTTTAAAGGCGATTTTCTCAGTATTTAGATTTTTTTGCACCCTCAGATTCCAGATTTTCAGCCAAATTTTGTCCTATCATAACAAACCATACATCAATGGAAAGCTTATTTATTCAGCTTTTTTGAAAAATTGACACTTAAGACTGGTTTTGTGGTCCAGGGTCACATATGTCGTGTGCTACGGCTTTGACTTAAAATTGACCTAAATTGAAATTTTTTTGTAGTGCTGTGAAATGATTAATCACATTTTTGTTTACATAATATATGTATGTGTACTGTTTATTTACAGTATATATTTAGAAATTTTTTACATGTGTATATACATTTATATATTTATTTTATGTGTTTTTATTTATATATGCATAATAAATATACACAGTAAACACTCATGTAAACAAAAACTTTTATTTTGGATGCGATTAATCATTTGACAGCACTCATTTTTTATCATGATTTTTCCTTTGTCTGTAAAGAATATTTTGCATTATGAAAACTGTTGCAAAACCAATTGTTAATGATACGAGTAAAATGTGATAAAGATGTTTGTGCAAAAATGTGTGATATGACCACTTTAAATATAGAACCATCTGTACATTTGATAAAATACAGTTTTAGAGTTTTTATAAATTTTTTAGCATGGAGGAAAAGAACATCCAGGTCTCTCTGGAGTCCAAACTGAAGAGAAAAAAGCAGCTAATGGCCAGCAGATCCAACAGACTGAGACGCTTTGGCGATCACATGCCAGAATTGTTGGAGTCCATCAACAAAGCCTTCACTCAGGGCCGATTCATCAAGAAACCTGTGGGACCAATTGGTGAGAGGCCTTCCGTATCCTCAGATTATTCACTCAGTCTCACTCATAATCTTTTTTTTAATCATCACCAGGTGCATGCATCAGCCTAAAGGATCCCAGTTTGGCCGTGGGTGTGGAGTGTTGCTTACGAGGTTTCATTAAAAGCTTTTGCTGTGATAATCACAGGGACGAAAAAGTCCTGCAAGGACTGATGTCCTCATACTTCCCCAGAGGCAACAGGCCTCCGATACTCGTGTGTCCATTCATGGACAGAGTTTATAACCTGCAAGGCCGGTAAGAAGTATTTGTGTCCAGAAATGGAGTCAGAGGTCTTGTGAGGGTACAGTAAACATGATGTTTCTATGTGTTCTTGTCAGTGGAGTCCATCATCCTGAGTTTCCAACTGTGCTGGACTGCCTCAATATCGAGAACCCGGTGATAGCAAACGTCCTCATTGACACGAGGGGCATTGAGAACATTCTGATTATCAAAGTAAGTTGTAATAGTAATAAGTAAAAGCATTTATAGTGATGTATAACACGTAGCGAGCAGGGTGCAAACATCTAAATAAAAAGACCTAATTTGCATGGAACTAATTAAGACTTGTGTAAAAATATATATTTTTTAATTATAATATATATGTTCAAAAGCCAGATTTACTAAATAGGGCAAATTAGCGAATACCAGCAAAAATCAGTGAATTGATGAGAGCAAATCTTACTAAATCGTGTTGCGTGATTTATTTAAATAGTCTCCTCCCATAAATTTACTGATCGAAAGGGAAACTCCTACAAATGCATATTCAATAAGGTGAGTCGCAAAAATACCTCTACGTGTCCACTACGTGTCTTTAGTAAATCCTGACAGTAATTTTTAACACCAAACGAGGGTTTGCACTCGTGCAAACTGATAGTAAATCTGGCCCTTAATGTTTTTTAAAGAAGTTTCTTCTGCTTACCTGGACTGCATTTATTTGATCAAAATACAGTAAAAACAGTAATATTGTGAAATATTACAAAGAAAAATAAAACGACTGTTTTCTATTTTAATATACTTTAAATTGTAATTTATTCCTGTGATGCAAAGCTGAATTTTCTTCAGCCATTTCTCCAGTCTTCAGTGTTACATGATCCCTCAGAATTCATTCTAATGATTTATTATCAATATTGGAAACAGTTTTTGCTTCTTGATATTTTTTTTTTTTTAGAACCGCTGATACTTTTCCATGATTCTTTGAAGGTTAAAAAGTAAAAAAGAACAGCATTTATTCAAAATAGAAAGCAATAAACACTACCGTTAAAACGTTTGGGGTTTTTATTTTTATAATTTTTTTTAAAGTAATTAATTCTTTTATTCTGCAAGGATATGTTAAATTGATAAAAAGTGATAGTAAAGGCTTATGCTATTACAAAGGATTTATTTTTTTAACTCTTTATTCATCAAAGAATCCTGAAAAAAAAGTATCACAGGTTTAAAAAAAAATTTAAACAGCACAACCTTTTCCAATATGATTAATAAATCAGCATATGAGAATGATTTCTGAAGGATCATGTGACGCTGAAGACTGGAGTAATGATGCTATTCACAGGAATAAATTATGGTTTATGTTAAAGTATATATAATTTTTTTAGATTTCGCAATCTATCTGTATATTTAATCTTTAGATATTATTTCAATATATAAAATATATAAATTTATGTTGATTTTGTTTTAAAACAGGAGAAAGCTCGTGCAAGGAAGGTCATGCAGGGGTCGAGACCCCCAAAGAATTGTCGCGAGGCCTTCACTGCAGATGGTGATCAGGTCTTCACCAATCGCTATTACACACCTGAACATGAATTACTGGCCCAATATCTTGGTGGAGACCCAGAGGCAGAAATACGGCAAGTCTAATCTTCACAAATACTGAATAATACTCTTTCATCAGGCAATTTGTCTCTGATTGTACCTGGAGCAAGTTAAAGTCAAGGATTTTACTCACAGTGATGATAATTCATGCAAACCCTTGTGGAGCTCATTTCTTTAAGGCATGATCAGAGGCAACTATGCTTGAACATATGTGTTTATCTCTACTGATTTACAGTCTAGTGGAGTCAGAGCTGGAGAACAATCAGGCTCAGCTTTCACGGTTCCAGCTTCACTTGGGCTCTGTGAAGGAAGACATTCAGCTGTTGGAGGAGAAGCTGCGTAGTGTCATTGTGGCCTGCAAAAAGAATCAGGTATTGAAATGCACAGGCTACACCATTATATAGACTCTATACTCGTGTCCAAACATGTCTGCATACAGTAGTTGATGCTGGCTTTAATTGTTCTTTTTTAGGAAAGTATAAATAAGGTTAAAGCTTCCATAACCGAACTTGAGAACATTGAAGAGGCACAGGCTGAAGACATCAGCTCCCTGGTGAGCTCTCTATGAATTTTACCAGGCAAACGCTGATGTTTATTGTTCTGTGACATGGAATAATAGGCGATTTGTCAAATGTACAGGAAGAATATGCACAAGAAAATGAACAGAAGATCGAATCGGAGAGGAAAAATGTGAAAGAGGCTCAGGATGAGTTAAAGAAACATGAGAAAGTGCTTATGAATATTAATCAGAAATATACAGATGTGAAAAATAAAATGGAGCAACTCTCAGATGAGACAGATCAACTGAAGGTGAGAGACGGCGCTGGACGATCAGTATACAATGCAACGCTCAGTTTACATATTTAAATTTTTTGTATTCTGAAATATATATATATATATATATATATACACACACACACACTCTTCCAGTCAAAAGTCTTGGAACAGTAAGATGTTTAATGTTTTTAAAGGGATTCTCTTCTGTTCACCAAGTCTGCATTTATTTGATCCAAAATACAGCAAAAGCAGTAATATTGTGAAATATTTTTACTATTTATAATAACTGCTTTCTATTTGAATATATTTTAAAATGTAATTTATTTTTGTGATCAAAGCTAAATTTTCAGCACCATTACTCCAGTTTTCAGTGTCACATGATCCTTCAGAAATCATTCTAATATGCTGATTTGCTGCTCAAGAAACTATTATTATTATTATTACTATCATTATTTAAAACAGTTGAGTCAGTTTTTTTTTTCAGGATTCTTTTATTTATAAATAAAAGTATAAAGTATAAACTTTATAATTAAAAATAAAATAAAGTGATGATAAAGACATTTAATGTTACAAAGGTTTTCTGTTTCAGATAAATGCTGTTCTTCTGAACTTTCTATTCATCAAAGAAACCTGAAAAAAATTATAATTATAATTTTCTTTATAATTATAAAAAGAAAACAAAATGTTTTTTTAACCAGCAAATGCAGGCTTGGTGAGCAGAAAAGACTTCTTTAAAAAAACATTAAAAATATATAAACTGTATACATACACACACACACACACACACACACATATATATATATATAGTGTTTATTGAAAGATGGATTTGTCTTGAATAGGAGGAGCAAGGTAAGGCAGAGGCTGTGTGCAGTAAACTTGATCAAACCCTGAAGATCTTGGAGAAGAAACTTGAGGATCATCAGGCTACTGTTCAGGCCATGAAAGATGACCTGTCACTCAGAGAGGACGAAGCACAGGTAAAGACTGCTTTACGCTTTTCATATCATATAATGTAATATATAAAATTCCTTATCATAAGAAAATGTGCATATTGTTTTCATCCAAAGAGCAGTAAGGCGAAATATTGGACTTGTTCATTGTTTGCTTTGTAGGATTGTGAAGCCAAAGCCAAAGAGATCTGTCCTGTGCGACTGCAGGTAGCTCAGAGTGCCAAAGGTATTGATGCAGAAATCACACGCCTGCGACAAATAATCAGTACAGAAGAGAGCAGCCATGGCGACAAGGAACAAGTTATCCGGTATGCACAGCTTTTTTATTTTATTTTATTTTTAAGAAGTAGTTTTGACTCAGCTCAGTTGTTATTTTATAATATTTTATTTTTTATTATTTTTATATTTTATTTTATTTTTAAGGTGACAGTTTTAACTGATAGCTCATTTCATTTGATACATTCTTATTTTTTATTATATTTTATTAATTCATTAAAAAATTTTCAGTGAAAAAAGTTTCGACTCGTAGCTCAGTTTAAAACAGTTATATATATATATATATATATATATATATATATATATATATATATATAGAAAATATACATTAAAAGTAACGTGTTGGAGAAATAAAAAGCATATATGCCTATATTTTTTGGACGTAGAACTGAAATAAACCACTGAAGAATGTATTTTTCCAGAGAGTACGCAGAGGCTCACAGTAATTACAAAAGCAAATCCAGCCAGCTGAGGGATCTCAGGAAGTTTATTGATCGTCTCGACCACATCATGATTGACCGTCAGGACCGATACAAATCAATGCGACGGTAACTTACTTACTTAAGTCACAGTTGGAGCCTACGCTTCTATTTAAAAGACTGCCGCTCCTGTTCTTTAAGTTTGCAGTGTCTGTTTTGAATTGTGTTTTCAGGTCACTTTCTGTGAGATGCAAGCTGTACTTCAACAACTTCATGATGCAGCTGAACTGCTGTGGCTCTATGATGTTTGATCACATCAATGAAACTCTGTCCATTTCTGTAAGTTACGTTTGGCAGTAAGTTATATTTTGACTTCAGTTTGCTCAAATGTTTGACTGAATCAGCTAACGGGATGAATCCTATGAAAATATCTCTTGAAAAATGAAAATGTTTAGGCTGCATTTATTTGATCATAAACAGTTAAATTAGTATTATTGTGAAATATTATTACAATTTAGAATAGCAGTTTTTTAGTTGAATGTATTTTAAGATGTTATTTATTCCTGTGAAAGTTTCAGTACCATTACTCTAGTTTTCAGTGTCACATGATCATTCAGAAATCATTCTAATATGCTGATTTGCTGCTGAAGAAACATTATCGATGCTGAAAACTATAATGCTTGTGCTGCTTAATATTCTGATGTATGCCTAGTGTTAAGTGAGTACACTTTTGTGATGCGTGTTACTTGTTTCGGCTCAGGTGAAACCCCCCGGTCAGGAAAAAAACAACGTCAATGACATGCGTTCTCTCTCGGGAGGCGAGCGCTCCTTCTCCACCGTCTGCTTCATTCTGGCACTCTGGGAGATTACAGAGTCACCCTTCCGGTGCCTGGATGAGTTTGATGTCTACATGGTATGTACTCTTGTGTGATGACTTTATTGAGACATATCAAACATTAGTATTTTACATATAAAGTGTATTGTGTGTTTAATAAGCTCTCTTGTATTTTTAAGGACATGCATAATCGCAGCATTTCAATGAACATGCTTGTGGCCCTTTCAGAACGTCAACATCTGCGACAGTTCATCTTCATCACCCCTCAGTCCACCAGGTAGAAAAATAAAAGTCATTACATGTTTTATGGTGAAACTCACTGAAACGTGTCTAATTGACCCTAGTGGGGAAAAAAACCTAAAATGTATATTTACATACCCTGCAATTGTACATTTGGTATACTTAAAAGTATGCAAAATTTGAACAACTAGTTTTGGACTTAATGCACTTTAATTGTGCAAAAGCAGTGCTGAGGTCCAACTAAAGATACGCGTATTTGATTGTGCTAAAGTGGAACTATTGCAAGTATACTTCAGGTACACTTTAAATATCTTGCATTTAAAGACTGATATTATACAGAGATCATATAATCATTAATAGTGATATTAAAACACATTTAGGCAAAATATTAAGAAATGTGCATTGTGCAATAAAGAAATACTTCAGATTATAATTTTATATCAGTAAGTCTCAAGTGATATGTCAATAAATATGTTAATGGCTTTAAAGTATGAAATAAAAGTATTTTAAATTGTTTTACTGTGGGATATTTCTCACCAAAAGCAAAACAAATTTTTGGTTTGAAATTTAAAAACATCATAAATAAAGTGTTTTCTGACATTTTAAAGGAATTAAGATACATTAAAGACAGTTTAAATCATGGGTGTTTAAAAATGAGAACTTCAATAGGAATTTCATCATACAAAAAGACTTCAATGTATGATGCCTGTTTTAGGACCATTACCGTGTTTGCATTGTCAGATTTTCATTACTGTAAACTTGACACATGTTGTAGATTTCCTTTTTTTTTTAATGCAAATCTGAATACATTCAGTAAAACAAAAGTTATCATTATGTATACTTCTAATTTTGTGCTGAAATATGACCAAACTCTTGAAAGTTTTGTGAGATGCCAGATGTTACTCAGAGTAATGATCATTCATGATCAGCGTCTCCTGTCTCCTGTCCTCGGAATCACATTTATTCAGGCAGAAAATGCAAACGGTTTGTAGACCACAAATCCTTAAGCAGGTTTCTTAATGACTTGCTGAACTAGTGCTTAGTTAATTCGTTTGCATACATTAGTTAATCAAATGCATAATTGTAAACCAAGTAAAAGTGTATTTGTCCCGTAATGAGAACATTTTCTTTGAAATTTTTGCCCAGAGTCTCGTTTGTTAAGGTGTTAAGTCAATTAGAGATCCAAAACTCTGTTTCCTCACACAGCACTGAATTATAGAGTTCATGTTTTTGTGTATAGACATTGATGTTCCTTTGCTTTATCTTTCAGCCATCTGCCTAAAAGTTCCCATATTACGATCCACCAGCTTCAGGATCCAGAGAGAGAAGCGGAGGAGGAGTGAGATGTGTGTTAGGTACGGACATTGCCTGGAGAGACAGTACTGAAAGTGTGTATATGTCTGTACATTTTATTATTCATTTGCTTTTATTTATTTTTAAAGAGGTTTTATGGTTCTAGTTCTTCTGCAAAGGATGTTTCAAAAGCACAAAACGTGTGCCTAATTTGTGTTAGTGTGAAGTCCAGGCCATTTCATCAAGTTCATCTGGTGTTTTTTTTTTTTTTAAATAAAAAATTAAAAAATTAAAAAATTGGAGGCTCAAGGAATAGTTCACCCAAAAATGAAAATTAGCTTGAAATGTACTTAGTCTCAGGCTATCCAATATGTAGATGAGTTTGTTTTGTCATCAGAACAGATTTGGAGAAATTTTGCATCACATCACTTGCTCACCAGTGGATCCTCTGCAGTGAATGGGTGCCGTCAGTAATCCACACAACTCCAGTACATCTACTAATAATTGCAAAGTGAGACGTTGTGTGTTTGTGGGAAACAAATACATTAAGACCTTTTTAACGTCTAACTTAGCTTCAGCTAAAATATGAAAGTCCTCTGTACATACTGTAATATTGACTTCTTTTGTGAAAAATCTGAATCAGGAGAGAAATATACGCAGTGAAAACAGTCCAAAAAAGTTCTAAACAAATATGATGGTGGATTTTGACATGAGATGTACTTTCTCACTGAAGGAAGCGTTATTATGGATTATGGACTATATTTTGAACAGAAGTGACGTTTTGAACTTAAAAAACCCTAATGATGGATTTGTTTTTTTACAAACACACAGCTTTTTACTTAGAGATATTAACTGATGGATTAATTGACTGGAGTGGTGTGGATTATTGTGATGTTTTTATCAGCTCATTCTGACGGCACCCATTCACTGCAGAAGATCCATTGGTGAGCAAGTGATGTAATGCTAGATTTCTTGGCTGTCCTGAGGGTGAGTAACTTTTTATTTTGGGGTAAAATATTCCTTTCGGTTTCCAGCCGTTAGCACCTGCTCGTGACGGTTTGAGTATGTTCAGAATTTGTATTTGTCAGTTTAAACCTGCATCCTCTGTAATAAACCACAATGCTCTTCCTAAATATCATTAACCATCTGATTTGTGCTCACACACGACCAAGCACCTGCATTCTGAAAACAACCCATAGATAGTTTATTGATTTTAATCACAATGTCGTCAGTGCAACTGTTACATACCGAGTTGAAGACATGCCACAAATAAAACACAAACCTCATATTACACAATTAAATGACTGCTTCAATTTGGCTTTACCGTAGTAGGTACAAATATTTACAGGGCAAACATATACACTATTTATTGGGCAGTTGCATTTTACAAAGATGTGTCTTGTTCTCCGCCAAAGGGACTGACACCATCCTGAATGTCACAAGATGTGAAAGTAGGAGATCTGGAATGCCATATTTTTAAAGTCTCAGGAGAACATAACATACGGAGGATACAAAATGTCGAGAATAACATAATTGGGTATTGGAGGTAATTGAAAAGTTGCTCCTGAGGGATGCAGCTAAAAACCATGGGTACTGGAGTAGAAATACTGTTTTACAAAAAACGGTTGAATAAAAATGCAGCACACTAAGAGTAAACGTGTACCAAACCCATTTAGGATAAGGTTTTGTATCGTAAAACCAGGGGAAGCGGATCCATTACTAAACGCCCTCCAGGGAAAATTCGCTTAAAATGTTATATTGCCCTTTCTGTATTAGTACTAAAACGAATTCACAGGCAACCATTCATGCATGTGCGCAAAATGTAAAAAAAAAAAAAAAAAAAGAGCGTAACGCAATAAGAACAATGTCAGCGGTGGTCTTTTAACATCAAGGAAAAGAAACGTTGGTTTTAGACTGGTTAAACAGGTTATTAGGTCCTCGTGTCAGTGCAAATTAAGGTGAAACCAGCAGAAGCCAATGGCAGATGCAAATCATGACAGAGGCGGGGCTGGAACGTGTGCCTTACAGAAAGCTTTTACCACACACATGGTACGTCTTTAAGAGGAAACATGCACCCGAGGGAGGACATCTAATGGATAGATGAGGAACGAATGTAAATCTCACACATTAGCATTGTTATTGATACTATCATTTATATAAGGCCTCCCTTGTATTATTCGTCAAGGTTGCCGAAATGAAGAGAGAGTAGGTTTTTACACTTAGGACATGCATGCAAATAACTTACATTTATATTCTCAAGTACAAGCACGTTTGGAAGGAGGGCTGCACAAACCTCTCCGCCCTCCTTAATTTCGAGTATTTCATCGTAACATTTAGTGTGACGCGCTTCGGTTCCCAAACTACTGCGTGAAGTACGGCAGTCGACGTAGTGCGTGATCGGAAGTATTGCGGCTAGAAATGAAATACGGCGGAGCACTTCACTGACGATGGATGCGTGAAAACAATTTGATTTACACGTCTCACATTGTTGCATGTTGGAAATTAAACGGATATACTCTAAACTCTTTAGCAGTTAACGTTCTCATGCATACTAGTTGTTCGATCACAAGAAGAAAGTTTGTTTAAAAGTAGTCCAAACATGTTACTCTTGTGGAAATGAGAGTGAAAACGGATAACTCATTCAGTCCGGAGCATGCTAGCATGCGCAGCCTCACTTCTGCATGTCGCACTGCAAGAGCAGTACGATGGACGGGTCGCTCTTGGCGGCTTCTTTGAACTCGTCTAGTGAGATCTGGTCGTCGTTGTTTTTATCCATCTTGCTGAAGATCCGATCCACTCTCTGCTCAGGTGTCAGACCGTCCTCGTTCATCTTCATCATTATCACCGTGCCCACCATTTTATAAATAGCCTTCGCACAAAGAGGAGAAAAGACTCTGCTTTAATGACACGAGGAGGCGCTGAGATGGCGTATTCGTGCTGAAATGTCCTTCTAATTTTTTTTTTTTTTTCAGTTTTGCCATTGGCACTTTCCATAAATATGATACACGTTAATTTTAAATCAAGTTGAAGTGTGTGAATTCCGTGCCACTAGCGTCACCGAGCAAATTACGTCCAGGCCCGTTGGGTCACTCAAATATACGGATCGCAATTCTGTTCACACACCTCACCCATGAAACTAAAGAAGGATGAATCTGCAACCTTGTTACGCATTCTGACATGTTTTTATTTATTGTATTTATTTATTATTTCATACTTATTGCTCAAATATCAAAACTGCAGTGTCTCTGTTCAGAAGTGTCCTAAAATAAAACAGTAATAAATCAAATGAATAGAAAATATAGCATTAGTAACCTTTTCTGTTATGAGAGCTATTAGATATTATCAAATAAATGCTCACATTTATTGGAAATAAACACACTAATTAAGGATTAATCTGTTTTTGTCTCTGTTCTGACGTGCATTAATTCTTGGCTGCAAAAGCTGCAAACCTCATTTAATATTTAAAAGAAAATCATCTTCAAAGCATTGGAGGCATTTTATTTTGTTACGAGAACTATTAGATATGATCATATAAATAGTTTTCCTCAATCTATTGAAAATAAAAGCACTATTTTAGGATAAATCTTCAACCTTGTTGCTCAATTTATTTTCATTTATTGTATTTATTTATTATTAGCTCATTTATTACCAAAGTCACATGGTATTTGTTCAGACATCCTAAATTTTGGTTGTAAAAATTGCAGAGCTTATATAAAATTATTAGAAAATAAATTGGATTTATCTTTAATACAAATTGTTTACTTCAAGTTATAATAAAATTATAATTCATCTCCAACCTTGTTACTCATTCTGACATGTTTTTATGAATTATATATATTATTTGTTTATTAATTTATATGTATATATTGGGTTTCCCCTAAAACAAGCAGTTTTCTACAATCTTTTGCAAATAAAAGCACTAACTTTGCATGAATCTTTTTTTACTTATGCTACTCTTTCATTTTATTTAATTATTCATTGCTCAGATATCAAAATCTCAAGGTGTTTTGACGTAAAGACAAAATTTTGGTTGCAGATATTACAAACCTGAGATCAACGGTTCATCGGTTGATATCATTTTTAGTTTGACCTCCTGGTTTTGGACATTCAGGCCCTGTTTTGTACCCTATTTGTGGAAAGTGCTTATTTAAACAGATTTACCCACTGACATTCATTTCATGCAAATAAACTGGTTTTCTGTACCTCTATAATCTCCAGCATCTCCACTCGAGTGATCTTGCCGTCTCCATCCAGGTCGTACATGTTGAAGGCCCAGTTGAGCTTCTGCTCGAAGCTTCCCCGTGACGTGATGGACAGGGCGCAGATGAACTCTCTGAAGTCGATAGTACCGTCACTATTCTTATCAAAGGTCCTGAATGCATGCTGCGCAAACTTCGACGCGTCACCGTAAGGGAAGAACTGCAGGAAAAAATGAGATTTGCTTTAAATAATAACGACGGTCTCAAACTTGAACTAAATATTAAGGTTTAAAGCTTAACTTGTGAATCTGGACAAAGTATTAGAAACTGCTGTATTTGATTTTCTGTGGAACACAAAGAGTCTTCAAGCAGTTATTTTATTCAATATTTTAGTGACCTCAAACAAAATTGAGCCTTGTGAAGTGCATAAGAGTGTTGAATTTAGTTTTGTTCACCAAAAATCTTCCTCTCTGCTGCAGTTCAAGATTATTAGTGAATATCGGCTCACATGTGGCTGTAGATGACTTGAAATACTGTATATCACATGCTGTTCAACTACATGCTTTTCTGTCCTTTTTGGATCTTGGTAGACGTGATCACTGTTCTATTTAAAAGTTCTTCTAAACGTCTGCCCACACACAGCTCTGGATTGACATGAACATCAGGAAATAATGACAGCGTTTTCATTATTGAGTGAACTGTTCCTTTAAGAGGGATTTGTGGACACTTATTGATTTTCATGTGAATTTTCTATAGCAGCCACAGCAGGTTCTGTTCTTTGCTTCAGGTTCATTCCTCGGCAATTCATTAAAAAATAAGTGGGCACAAGTACATCTAGCAGCATGTTTTCACTGAGGTCCTCACAGCGTCACAGTCGTTCTATGAATAAAATTTCACAGACGGACGCTTTGACTGTAGTTTGTGCTTAGCTCCAGTAAAATGTGTAACCCTACTGTCTCACGTTAAACAGACTATGACACTTACTTTCTTTTTTGTAGCTCTCTTCTCCTTTTCTGACCTTTTTATTAAATCCATCTACATTTTTTCAAAACTTGCATGGTTATTTTCAATAATCCTCGAAGTAGAATTTAATAATTACTGGTTGCTGAGGTGTTCTGAATCATTGCCGTGTGTTTTTGTTTCTTCTTTGTCCTTACATTTTTATTAAATCCAGTTATATTTTTTCAAAACAAAGTACAATTTCATATGATTTCAGCATTTTACATTTTTTTTACAGGCCCAGTTTTTTTTTTGTCTTTTTCCTGGCCTTTTTATTAAATCTATAGCATGGCTGCCTGGTTAATTTCAATAATATTATTGAAATTAAAAGTAAAATTTAAAATTATTTCAAATTTACTGGCTGCCAAAGTTGCAGTGCAGTTGCTAGGGAATTCTGAAAGGTTGCCAGTTTTTTTTTTTTTTTTTAGCTCTCTTCTCCTTTTTCTTGACCTTTTTCATAAAATCTATATTTTTTTAAAGGTTGAATGGTTACTTTCAATAATCCTCAAAGTAGAGATATCTGTAAAGACATCTTTTTTGTTCAACAGAAGAAAGTCAAACCGGTTTGGAACAACATGAGGGAAAATGATGACAGAAAATACATTTTTGGGTGAACTATCCCTTTAAAACTTAGTAAAAGCCCCAAGTATGAGCTTTAGTAATAGTGATCTTTGAACTTGTAAAAAAGCCCGTAGACTCTCACCTTAACATAGAGCTGCTGGAACTCATCCAGGTTTAGTCGACCGCTGGGACAGTCTTTCAGGAAGCCCTTGTACCATTGCTTGAGCTCATGTTCATTAAACTCTGTGTTCTTCACAAGGTCCTCCATCACCTCAGGGGTCAGTTTGCTGTTCTGTTTTCCCATGATTACTACATGAGGAAGAAAGAAATAATATAGAGTGTTCTCCCAGGTATCTAATAAGAGATGTGGGTGTAGATCGAAACTGTTAATGTATATGCATGTTTACAGTTATTTTCTGACAGCTGCTCTTCTCCTGAAATGAGAATCTGAGTTGAATTTTCATCCATTTATAGACACTGATATCAAAATAGAGCAACAACATAAACAGTCACAAAATAATATTTTTTTGATTAGTTGGTCATGTTTTAAAAGCCAGTGCTGAGCATCAGCCATTAAAAACTGTGTATTTGTAAACCTCTTGGTATCTACACTCTTAAAAATAAAGGTGCTTCAAAAGGTTCTTCAAGCGAAGCCATAGAAGAACCATTTTTGGTTCCACAAAGAACCATTCAGTCAAAGGTTCTTTAAAGAACCATCTCTTTCTTACATTTTTACACTCTGAAGAACCTTCTTTCACCACAAAGAGCCTTTTGTGAAACAGAAAGGTTCTTTATGGAACCATTTAAACAAAAAGGTTCTTCTATGGCATCATGAAGCATTTTTAAGAGTGTAAGGAGGAGGTTGGCTGATATGCTGTATACATAAACCAATTTAATAATAGCAAATAATACAAATATTTTTCAAAGTGGTAAATAAAGGTTATTGGAAAATACTAAGTCAATTTTTCTACTTCAGAATTATACATTTATTGTAGTATGTTAATTTGTAATTATTTGTGAAATTTACTAACATTTTTTGAGTGCTAATTGTTTTACAGCCGGTAAATAATGTTTATATAGCCTATATATATAATATATTTATTTTAAATCACTCAAATTATTAGAAAATGTGTGCCGTCCAAAGATTTTAGATGTATACTTTTGACAATAGATTTTTTTTTTTAAATGATACCTTACTTTATTAGCCAATAAGGCCAGGACCCAATTGCAAGAAACGAATGAAAAGAAAATGAAATTAAAAGTGTATTGTCATTTAAGATTTTCCCAATTTAGGAGCTTTCTTGCAACTGCAGGCCGATATTTGGTTACTTTGAAATATGAAATTGAAGTTGCTGCATCAGCCTATGGACATTCCACATTCTGTCAGTTCCAAAAATATTATTTGCACCCAATGAATTGGAAATCTCATATTCATTGCAAAATAAGAAGGAGCAATTTGATGTCAAGAATATGAATGCAAATGTAGATTTACAACTATCTCCATACTATAATGCACACAAAGTAGGCTACTACTTATAAAATGATGTCCAGTGCGATCAGCTCGTCGCAAGCAGCCTGGCCGTGATGTTGTGCTTCTCGAAATAGATCAAAGTCACAAGAGTTTATGTGTAAATGGGCATCAGGTAAAATAGGCTACAAACGGGGAGGGGTTGGAGATGAGCTTTTTATCTCCATGTGGAGCGTCTGTCTGTGCTTGCAGCCTCTCCTGCATCAAATCAAACGTGAGCGTGAAAAACAGAGCAGCCTCGAACACATTCGATAAGAATGCGGCTTTAATTAAAGTCAGTCAGGAATTATTACCCACGACCCAATCGTCACTCTTATGTAATAGTGCTGAGGCTTTTTCAAGCACCAATGGCTGAACGAATGACCTTGAGAAGGGAAACCACTGGCAAGCGATGCAGAATAACGATTAACAGAGGACTTCACGAGGAAGATCCGTTGAAGAGCATCTGTGCGTTTATACATCACGAGCCTTTTGGTGTGACAGAATATGGGTAGAACATCATTTGCATTTACGCATAACCGAGCCTACTAACGTTTACCCTCCCAAACGAGCATTTTCATGTGTTTTTATTGATGCACCAGTGTGAATTTGGACCGTTCCGCCAGAGCCCGCAGAGAAAAGACGCAGTCCCTTTTGCCCGTGCATTGCACTGTGCTCAAATCACATCAAAAATCTCTGAGAAGGCTGAGAAACATCAGTGCGTCTCTCAAATTCATTACACAATACCAAAGGTTCGTCTCTGAGCAAACGGGCTGTGACAAGCAACCAGTGAGCTTTTGTTGCAATTGTCAAATGTTTTAATTAAAGCCTAATATACTCAAATCAGGCCACGTAGGCTACTAATAATGCATGCGAGTGAACGTTCTCACTCAGTCACTCATTCATTCGCACGTTCACCCATTCACCATTGACGCCTGTTAGATCGTTTCTCTGCGTTAAATGGCAAAAGCAACAAAACAAACAAAAAAAGAAACATACATGATTGCGAAACGCATAAATGAGGGCTGCATCGCCTCTTACCTTCGAGTAACGCGTTAGAGGCTGATGGAAATGTGCTGGTGCTCGCAAGCCGTCCGGTTTCGCGTGTGTCGAACCCAAACTCCTCGGATTCGTCGCGTTTACTGAACGCCAAATAACGTGTAAAGGTGATTCCAGCTGACACGATCCCGCTTCCGTCTGTGTGTGTGCGCTATGCGACGCAAGACATGCGGCATGCAGCGAGCATCACCACCACCACGCTATGCTGCTCCTCGCCTGCGTTTGCGCAAATTGGATGCTTGCAACCCTGCTCTTAGGGAGCTCGTGTCAGTAAACAGTCTATTAACCACAGTATGCATGCTTTACGTGCGAATCTGTTGGTGAACGGTCTTTATAGCCTACCTATTGCAAATTCTTTCTGTTCTGTATGTTGGGGTTCCCAAAGACTCCAGTGCCATATGTGAGGGAATTATAACAGTTTATTTTAAATCAACCTCATTTACTTCCATTTCCTGTAAATATGTTCATCTGACCTAGTTTAAATCAAGTATTCTTCACTTCACATAGGCATGCAATTTACAGGATTTGTAAAATTCCTTTTTATGGAGAGCCAAACATTTTCTACAAACATGTCAGGGGAAGAAAGAAATGACAGAAAAATGTATTTCCTAACCAATTGCATTGCTTTCTAATTTTTACTGTTAAATGTCAGTTTTAAATTATTCAAACAGAAATGCTGTTTCAATTTTGGGTTACATTTACATTTACATTTATGCATTGGAGACGCTTTTATCCAAAGCAACTTACATTGCATTCGTTTTACATTTTATCAGCTCTTAGTTAGTTAGTTAGTTAGTGAGTTAGTTAGTTTGAGCCCAGCAAAACACTGCAGAAAATTCAGTAAAAGAAGTGAAAGAAAACAGCTGGTTAAATGCATTCTAATCTTAGGCTGATGATACATGGTGCAACTTTTTGAATAATGTTGTCAGGCACCTTTGGGCATTATTGCCATCAGGTGAGACACAGGGTCCACAACCGATGTAAAGTACTATCCAGATAGACATTTGTTACCCATTCTCAATGGGAAAGTGCCTCAAAACATTGCCTCGTGTATCATTAGCCTTAGAATGTTTAAATGCATTTCTGTATGTGTCAGATACCCCAAACATATGTAATATTGTCAGGGGTGTTTGAAATGTTCATTAGTCCACCTTATTTTTAATGCAGCTAAGAGCGGATGCTGCCATTTTAAACCTGTATGTGCACAGCTTCCAGTTATTTTTAAAAGCACAAAACAGGTCGTTATGCTGCTTGATATAACAAATTGGTTTTTATTATCATATTATTTTTATGTATTCTCTTAATTATAAACATACCGGTTTGTAGTGCAAATATTTTTACTGTTTACATAAAAAAAGAAACAACATGAATATGATGGTTATTGAAAACCTAAATGAGGTTTTTAGCTCATGAAAAGATTTTCTAGTGATTTCTAGAAGGCTAATGCAGCAGATATATTGTGCGTGTGGTTTTAAATGGCATCAATTTGAAGGATGGTTAAAGAAGGATTTCTTTAATCACTTGCAAATGTAGTCTGCTTTCTTTTTGAATCTTAAACTCAACAGCTGTACCAGCCAATTAAGCGGTTGGAAAACTGTTGTGTATATAATTTTGCTCACATTAATTTTAATTGGCTTCAGCCTTTCAAGTCATTTTAGTGGAAACACTAGGCCTACCTCTGTTTTGTTAGTCATTTACTCATACCAAGGGTCATTATTCAACCTCATATTGATTTATGACTTTTTTGTGTGTGTGAAACAAAACAATTTCCCAGCTAAATGTCCAAGCTGTTCTTTTCCATGAAGGTTAATGGTGCTCCCTTTAAGGAAATGTCTGATATTGTAATATTTTAGTTTTTAATGATAAATACATATAGTGACATTTTTATCACTTACAGAATAAGTAATTAAATATGACTAATGCATTTCAAAGTAATAATAATATATGGACCAAATGTTTTCATTTATCAAGACTGTTGCTGCAGGTATTGTGCTTCCAGTAAATGAACTTTAAGAGAGTTTCATATAAACTATAAATCATCTCTGTTTTGGCTCATATACGTTCACACATTTAGCAGATGCTTTTATCCAAGGCGACTTACAGCTGAGGAGCATAAGCAATTCATCACATTATGATAATGATTTCTCTGGCAAAGCAGAACATCTGTAACCAAAAATGTTTCACAGTTGAAAGACCGTGTATCTTTCCAACGCTGTTGTTGAACTACTTTCTATAATCATGCTTTGTATATAAATACAAACATGCATTCTTAAACAGCAATGAATAATTAAGTCAGAAACAATAAATATGTGAGAATATGACACATAATGTTTATTTGTTTTCTCTCAGTGTGACAGCAGAACTTCAGATGCTCGTTTCAGTCCCATTTATTTGATGTTTATAGCAGTCCTCAAATGCAAAGCATTGCCATCAGTCTCCTGTGAGAAAAACCGAATAAAAAACAAGATTACATATGCATTAAACACTTACATATGAGCATCCTTGATGAACCAAACATCATCTACCAATCATGTGGACGCTGTGGAGGTCTGACGTATTGTGTATTTAAACATTGGGGAAGGAAAGAATGACATCATTTTCCCCTCTGATGTAACACGACCCATATTCCATCTATTTATGCTTCTATTCCTGTAGATGAAGCAGGGTTTCCTTCTTACCTTCTGTGATGTTTTGTGTGCAGCGATGTGAATGAGTGAAACCCGCAGGACGGTTTGGGCTGATGGGACGCGAGTGAATCATGGGGGGTTCACTGAACATGACGGCGGTGCAGAATAATCCTCAGGATCCGGTGACTCAGCTGGGTTTAGTGAAGTCAAGAGCAATCGGGTTTAGTGAAGAATACAGTGCTTGAATGATGAAAACACCATAAAGATCATGTGTGTCAAAGGTCGAGTACCAGCACTCGTGCATGAAAACACATTTACTGATTCATTCATGTCATTTCACATAACTTTCTATATTCTGTCAGTGGATTCAAGTGTTGTTTTGATTTCAAAATACCTTTGTTCCATGGAAGAACGAAAGGGTTTAGAACATTCTTTTTTTTTTTTTTATGAAAAACGTATGCTTCATTTATTAAGTTATTAAGACCTTGGAGAAATAAGCTCTACCAGATGTTTTCTCTTAATTACACAACTAATTGCGTTGACAGTATTTAACTTATTTTAGATAAACATGTCTAATCAGGTGTGAAAATGTACTCTACACTACCGCTGAAATGTTTGGGGTCAGAAATATTTTTCTGAAACAATTAAATCTTTTATTTAGCAAAGATGCATTAACATGATCAAAAGTGACAGTAAAGACATTTATAATGTTACAAAAGTTTTATATATCAAATAAATGCTGTTCTTTTGAACGTCATATTCATCAAAGATATAAAAAAAAGTTCCACAAAAATGTCAAGCCGCAAAACTGTTTTCAACAGTATAATAATAATAAATGTTTCTTGAGCTGCAAATCAGCATATTAGAATGATTTCTGAAGGATCGTGTGATTCAGGAATAATTTACATTTTAAAATATATTCAAATAGAAAGCTGTTATTGTTATTTTGTCATTTTGATCAATATACTGTATATGATGATGAGCATGAGATACTTTTTTCAATGGTATAATATCAGCAAATGAATAGGCATAATTAGTCATGTTTTTAATATGTTATTGTAAACCCTGTTTTGGACTAATGAAACACAGCTGTTGTGTGGGTGTTGAATTTCTTAAATCCTCTTCCTGCCATTCCAATTCAGCTTCCAATAAATCTCCAAATAAAATGCCGCAAGTCTTTTGAACAAATGGTGAGGAATGGTGCTTCTGGAGGTGACGCCACTATTCCTGGCTTCAGCTGCCAATGGGAGAATAAGCTTTCAGAATACAGCCATAATGTCTAATTATAACTAAAGAAGATAACTCCGCTGGGTCGGCTGACATTTAATCAATAACAGAGGTGATGGATGAATGCAGCGGCTGCTTTAAAGAGCAGTGCGGAGAATAGAAAGAGGGTGATAAATAGATAATAGAATTCACTGTAGCCACGTGAAAATTCATTTTGAGCAGAACAGATGATGACATACATGGGATTTAGAAGGGCTAACCTTAAATCCTGTTCTGGCCTTTTCCTGGTAACCTTCATTGCAGGAGCTAGGAGACTCGGGATAGTGATCGTCCTCGTGAAGCGCTTGGGGCCCGGTATCATTCCTGTCTGTCTGGGGCTGAATGAGCCGCTCAATGAAACTGATTGCATTTCACTCCTGTTGTTTGGCCTTTGTGCCGCATCCACAAGAGCGCACGTTAGATCTATAGACAACAAACAGAGAATATTGACATGGCAGGTTACTGGCCATTATGTGCTAAAAGAGTGGGGAACATCCGTGATTTCTAACATGATTAACAGGCCTGGAAAATGCATTGGAAGTTTCCAGAGTGAATATTCTCTAAGCTCTCAGAAGAAAAAGGTACAAAATCGTCACTGGGGTGATACCCTTTCAAAAGGTATAATATGTACCTTTAACGTGCTAAAATACCTTTTACCACCTCAGTGCAGCTTTGTAACTTTCTTTCTAACAGTGTACTTTAAAATGTTTTATGAGTGCTGAAACTGCTCTTTGTGAGTACATAAAAAAGTGCATGTTCGGTAATCACAAGCAATTAATTAAAGGAAATGATGTGGTTGTAAGAGTGCGGGAATCATAATCATCAACTTGTTTGAAAGGATGCTTGTTGAATTTCATAAAATAAAAGTGAATAATAAAAAGTAAGTCGATTTTTACTGTACAATTATTAGTGAAAATGTTTACTGAAGATTTCTGGGAAAAAACACAGGACAGTAATGAATTCTTTTTTTTCTTCAGAAATTGAAATAGCTAAATTTCACAAATAATTACAAAGAAATGTCATGCGATGCATTGAATTAAATAACATTTTTTGAAGTTTTCTCCACTTGTTAATTAGGTTGACCTTATTAAATTTATTTTAGATCAATATGTCTGATCAGGTATATCAGAAAATATGCTTTTATATTTCAATTCTTTTAATCAGCAAGGACACATCAAATTGATTAAAAGTGACAGTAACTTAAATAACAAGTAATTTAAATAAAATAAAATTTTAATAGGTTTTGGTGATCAAATGTAGATCATTTTTGAAGAGGATTTTATTTCAAAGTTGTATTTTCAGACTTTTATTAGCCCTCATTAACAAGGCAGTTAATTATGGCAGCTGTTGTCCTTTTGCTTTAGATGTGTGTATTATTCTTCACCTTCCCCCAAAATGCATGTCTAGATCTAAAGATGGCTGAGACTTCACACACACAGGTTCAGTCCTCTCATTAGACTAAAGCATTGAGTGCAGGAGAAGACGAGTGCTTTTGCCATGGATACACACACATAAACATCCATCTCCCTCACACCATTCAGCATGAGCCTGCATTAAGCAGCTATAGACACAGAATGAAAGCAATACACATAATCAAATACAACGAGCACAGCTAAATAACGCTAACCCTCTCACCTTACCTTCCAGTCAAAGCCAAAGCAAAAATAATGTTAAAAGCATGCAGGAAAGCTTCAGTAGAGTTGCTCCTCTCATCATCCACAGCATGTCATGAAGCCAAAGCGCGTGTTTCAGTGTTCATGATGCTGCCCAGTCCTTGTTGTCATGGAAACAGGCATCCAGATCCTGGGCTGCTTCCCATCACATGTTCATAAAACATTCTTCCATAAAGCTGATATGAGGTCGAGGAGATGGGATTATGGCTAGGCTGCTGGCTGTCATTATATATGTCAGTAACTGTATTATTTAATGAGAGCATCTGGCTGACTCAATATCAAATCCTTCCACACATGGAAGATTTTACATGGATGCACACATTAGACTAACATGGGAATTATAGTTGCAAAGAAACTGCACTGCATTGAAATGGAAAGAACATAAAATGAAAAAATAAACAGATAAACCAATGAGGAAGAATGGTTTCATAGCCCTTAAGAAATTTGTTATTATTATTATTTAGACTATTTATAGTATTGGAAATTTCAGCAAGAAAGACTCAAATCTATGCAAAGTGTTAAGAAATGTGTTCTTGCGAATAAGAAAGATAATGAACAGTACAACAGCATGGACATTGCCAGAAAAATATAGATATATTTTTAAATGAAAAGTTTTAATCACACTTTATACAATGAGATCAATAACAACTTAAATTTTTCCCAATTTTAAGGAATACACATGACAATTTCTCCAGCCCCCTCTTTTCAATCTAGTTATTACAGATATTCTTAAATGCTTACAATTCAAATACACAGATGACTTTCCTGCTCAGTGAACACTCATGAGATCAATAACACTTCATAAAAAACTCTTATTAGGATTCAGGAATTATTTTTGCAGCTCAATGTCTATTACAGTATACAACATAAATTAAATTACAGATAATAATAATTCAACAATTAACTTTTGGGAACAGATCATTTTCATTTTACTACTGGAAAGTAATCTTGCAGTAGATGAAAAACATGAGAAATGTTCAAATACCAAAGAATTGTATATGAACTTGGTATGCACCACAATACAGTACAGTACAAAATAAAATAAAAATTAAAAAAGTAAATTCAGCATCCTCTGCACATTTGGTCAAATTTCATTACAGTGTACAGTACTATAGCAGTTTCCTGGTCTCCTGACACAAGACTAGCTATATCTCAAGGCAGTCATTTCTCAGTTCTGCAAACATACAGTAGGCCTACACATAAAGAAAATGGTTACAAATAAAATTTGACAGTCACATGTTTGAAGGTGTACAACATGTGCTACAGTTTACTGTACATATAGAAGAGTGAAATTTCCATCATCTAATGTACTGGTACTGTACTGTAATTATACTGAATGTGTAAGTGTAAAACCCATGTATATTATTCGTTCAGCTCTCTCCTCTCTCAGTTGATTGGTGTCATGTTTAACTTACTCATTGTTAAACTTTTTGAGAAATATGTCTTTGTTTTGAGAACTGAATTAATGATTTGGGAAAATGGGCCAACTAAAATCAGTTATATTATGTTAACAATCGAGAAAACTGCAAAACAAGATTCATACCTAACTCTGCTTTTTCGTGATCGGCATCTTCTTATTGATTCCATGTTATTGTTTGTCCGATATGGCAGAAAGGCCTCTATATCCATGATGAAAGTGGACCGAGCAGTCGGAGAATCGGATCACCAAACAATTACGGGATGAATCTCAGACATGTCCGGACGGGATTAGATTTCTCAGAGGACTTCTGAATAAATCGAGAAGCAGTATCTGATTCACAAACAAATGTAAAAACAATTCGTTAGTGAATGGGCTGCGCTTTGTGTTTTTGACTCAAAAAGAACCGGTTCATAAGAGTCATTCGTTAATGAAGCCGACTACACTGGGCGCGCTGCGTGCGCGTGCAACCATCCTGCACCATCGCGCGCTGTCATCGCCGCGGCTGAAAAGTAGCAGATGAAACACTGTTTACATTTATATTTTATTCTGTGATCATTCTGGGGTGGCACAGCCTTTTCTTAGGGTGGCAGTTGCCACCCCGTGCCACCCCGGTAGATCCGCCCCTGACTGGAAGCCATGGCTGGATAATTTCATGTTCATAATCACCCTGGAGTGCTCAAAATTGTGAATATGAATGGAATGAATATGAATGAATTTTACTTATAAGAATGTCTAGGGGTGCCAATAATTGTGTTCAACGTGTATTTGAGAAAAACATTTATTTCATAATGATATTTCCCCCCATTTTAAATTCATATTATCCAATGAAAGGTTAGCTTTTTGTGAATTTTTTAAATAAAAGATCAAAAGAAGTAACAATGCAGATTAATTTTCACAGCTCTTTTTTGATCATATTTACCAAGGGTGCCGATATTTTTGGCCATGACTATATATATATATATATATATATATATATATATATATCAATGAGGAAGAATGGTTTCTTAAGAAATTTGTTATTAATATTATTATTTAGACTTTTTAAGAGATTTTACAGTAGGCTATTCGAAATTTCAGCAAGAAAGACTAAAATCTATGCAAAGTGTTAAGAAATTTGTTCTTGTGAATAAGAAAGATGATGAACAGTACAACAGCATGGACACTGTCAGAAAAATATAGAAATATATTTTATTAAATATATAAAATTAAAAAAAAAAATCATGCTTTTAATATTGTTTTTGTATTGACAATTTTGTTTTATATAAATATAAATATATATATATATATAATAAGCCACGCCTAGCTTCTCACTATTCAAGAGGCGAATTTGCGAATTACGCTAAACTCATGAATATAAATTAGATCATTCTGACGTTGTTTCCTCTGGCTAACTGGAGCGGAGAGACACGTCAACTAATTAATATTCATGAGTCATCGCTCCCTTGTCCAAAGACCACGCCCAACTCCACTGTTCAAGGCGTCCTTGCAATAAAGCTTCCGCAGTTTGAATCATCATGGCAGCCGGCAAAGCGTCCTTGGTGGCGCTTGGACTTCAGTTCTGTGTGAAAAATAAGCTTCTGTCGAAGTCAGCTTTGCCTGGTATTGTCAGCTGTATTAAAAAAGGTAAGGGCTTTCAATGATAGGAATATTTATGTGATAATGTCATTGTGTTCGTCTTTGACACTGACATTCTGACAAGACAAGAACACCCAGTATGTTCGACTCTAGATAAATAAGAGAAATGTTACAAATGTCTCGAATAAATATCACGAAATCTTAAAATATAACAGGTTTGTATCGCCTTTTTCTCTTGACTCTTGTCTTTAATGTATGTCAGTGGTTCAACAGCGTTTACAGAATTTATGATAGTATTGTAATTTTAGATTGTAGGACAGTATTTACATAAATTATCTTCATTTGTTGTTGATCTAGACAGTTTTAATCTAGATGTTTAAACTTACATATAAAACCACCGCTAGAGAGAACAAGACTTGTTAAAACTGAACTCTTGATTCAAAACCTTTGTAAGCTATAACCATTGTGACAACTAGCCCCGTTCTCCCATTGAACAGATGTTAAATAAGAACAATGTTGATAGTGGTCCTTCAGCACTTACAAATAATCACGAGAAATAGAAATGTTGAATGAAGTGCAATCATGCTGATCTTGTTCAACACAAGTATTCTTGTTTAGTCGTGAAACATCAGTCTCATGAAACTATTTTCTGTCTTGCAGGTCTTGCCACAAGTGTGTTATCTCAGACTGTTGAAGTGCCCAGCGCCACAATCTCTCCAAGCGGCAGTTTTGCCGGACCGCTGGAGCATTACAACAGTCTCATTCAAGATGGACAGTTAGGAGAAGATCTGCAGCAGAGGGCTGTTTTGGAAAAACTGGATCAGATGCAGAAGGATCTTCGAGGGTACAGCAATGAACGCTCAACACTTTTCTCAAAGGTAAACTGCACAATGTTGTGTGGCCTAAAGCCGGCAAAATAATATGCTGCAGATGTGCTTTTAACAAATTCAGACTTCTTTTATCTCTGCAACAGTTCTTTTCAAAGAGAAAGCCACCGAAAGGTTATTACATATATGGAGATGTCGGTAAGTTCTGTGGCATCATGTTGTGGCTCAGTCAGACTTTTTTTGTCTTGTTATTGAAGTAAGCTGCTCAGTTCTGTTGTCAATGCTTATTTTCTCATTTTTCTCATTCAGGCACAGGAAAAACTATGGTTATGGACATGTTTTATGATCATGTAGAGACAGCCAAGAAAAAAAGGGTCCATTTTCATGGATTCATGTTGGATGTACATAAACGTAAGTTTATGATTTTTTTTTTTTTTTTTTTTCAGATTTGAACAAGATGCTGTGATTACACTTTATTGGTGTTTGTGGTAATTTTAATTAATTGACTGATTTTCATTTTATTTTATTTGTTTATTTTTATTGTATTTAACTATTAGTACTATTGATTTTGTGACAACCTCATAACATTTGGTAAATATATTATTTTTCAATGTTGTCTGATATGGGCACTGTTTATCTTCAATGCTTTTTAAGCTAAAGACAGAAATTAGCTCAGAGTGCATTATTTAGCATCTGAGTGACTGAAATAGTCCAAAAATGATCTATATAGGAGTTTAAGTTCTGTATATCAATTATAAACCGATGCCAAAATGAGTAAAGTTGCCATTATTTGCTCTTACTCAGATAGACTCATGTTTGTATAGGAATCCATCGGCTCAAGCAAAGTTTGCCCAAGAGAAAAGTGGGTAAAATGGCAAAGGCGTATGATCCTATCGCACCGGTTGCTGAAGAAATCAGTGAGGAGGCCTGTCTTCTGTGTTTTGACGAGTTTCAGGTGAATGTTTCACTCAGTAATCGTGTAGTTGCAATCTAATCAAGCTTTGTGATCGCTTCAGCGTACTGAGATCTGCTTCAGTTATCTATTAAATCCATGCAGTGACAATAAAACCGGTACTGAGAATAATCGGTATTGATTTTTAAGGTTTCTTTTGCTTTCTCTGTACATTAGGTCACTGATATCGCAGATGCCATGATTCTTAAGCAGCTCTTTGAGAACCTCTTTCTGAATGGGGTTGTAGTTGTTGCCACGTCTAACCGACCTCCAGATGGTAAGAAGCTATGAATCCAGCAAAATACTGAATGAATGTAGTAATGAATGAATGAATGTAATTGTTATACACATTCTTTTGGATATAAGGGTAACACTTATCAGTTGCTTGTACTAATCAAGAGATCAACTGACTCTTTGAAAAGCCTGTTATTTGTAAATTTGCTTCTTCAAAGTGACTGCCAGTGACTGTGCAACACTACAAAATTTTTATAATAGTTGTAATTAAATTATTGGAGTATGTTTTAAAAGAAAATACTATTTCAGTCTTTCTGTTTAATTTTAATGTTTAATTCAATGTTATTTGCCTGTAACTTTTTTAAGGATGTTTACTAGCAATATCTGAGTGAAAATTGAAGTAAATCATGCACCGTTTTTTTAATAAATTTTTTTTTTTTGGGGTGTAGCCGTCACATAATGTGCAGTTTCTTTCAGTAACTCTTGGCTTCCAAATACAAGTTTGTTTGGAGCACAATATCTTGTTTTACAGATCTGTACAAAAACGGATTACAGAGGGTGAACTTTGTGCCTTTCATCGCCGTGCTAAAGGTAAGCACTTTAGCAACAGGTGTATTATCTAATACACTTAGTGCAGTGTTTATTGGTGTTATGTAGTGTACTTAAAGGAATAGTTCACCCAAAAATGAAAATTTGCTGAAACCCTCAGGCCATCCAATATCTAGATGAGTTTTTTTCTTCAACAGAACAGATTTGGAGAAATGTAGCATTACATAATTTGCTCACCAATGGATCCTCTGCAGTGAAAAAACGTCACAATAATCCACAAGTATTCCACACCACTCGAGCACACCAGTTAATGTCTTGTGAAGCCAAATTTCTTTTTTTAATGTGATGTTTTTAAATCAGCAGTTTGGGCTAATTCTGACGGCACCCATTCACTGAATAGGATCCATTGTTGAGCAAGTGATGAAGTGCTAAATTTCTCCAAAATCTGATGAAGAAACAAACTCCTCTACCTCTTTGATGGCCTAAGGGTGACACAAATTTTGGCAAGTTTTAATTTTTGGGTGAAATATTTCTTTAATGCTCTTGTTGTTGCACTTTTGGGAATACAGTCAAAACAGTGATAATGCATGTTAAGTTACTTTCTGTTATAAGTGCTGCAAATAAAGCAGCGGTCAAATGTCTTGTAAACAGGAGTACTGTCAAACGCTGCGTCTGGATTCCGGAATAGATTATCGGAGAAGAAATCGCCCTGCAGCTGGGAAACTCTTCTACCTGTGAGAAAATTCATTATGTTGTACAAATGAGATGTTACTGCATTAGTTTAGTGATGCACTTTTAATCAGTTATGGAAGTTGACTACTTTCTTTAATCAAAGACCAAAAGTATTCCTGAAGTGTTTAAAGCTGAAGTGTAAAATTTCTGCACCACTAAAGAGCTACAGAAATAATAAGTTTTCAAACAGTCCAAACAAGCACCATTAGATGAGTCACTGTTGCTTAGGCAAGTCAGGATGTGCCATGTTTTCAATATCATCATGTGGTTTGCTTTTGTTGTCCTTTCATATTAAGATTAAAAGAATTTTAGCATCCAAAACAGGACATGCTTTGCTTGAACAGTCAATGTTAGTGCTTTGACCAAGGAGGAGTAAATAAAAGCATTGTATTATGAAGTGATGAATTATTTATTAAATATTTTTGAATTTAGTTCCAGTGAACCTGATGTTGATGCAACACTCGATAAGCTGTTCGATGAGATGGCCTTCAAACAGAATGACAGTAAGTTGGCTGCTAATGTGTTTGCTAAATAACAAAACACTCATTTAATTAGCTAATGGTTTATCAGTAAAAACTTCAGTAGAATTTCTATGGCAGCCCGTTAGATGTCATTGCTACAGATGTGAATGTATTTACCATTATGTGTGTGTTATGCATCCAAAATTTTGTGAGTTGAGAATTTCATTGTGCTTTAACTTTATAATTTATGCAAATTTGATTCAGGTTCATTTTGTTTCTCACAGTTACTCGGCCCAGATCTCTAAAGGTACATGGCAGGATATTGACACTTGCTAAAGCATGTGGGACCATAGCAGACTGCACTTTTGAGGAGCTGTGTGATCGAGTAAGCTTGTGTTTCCTATGTTTTTTCACCATCCTCCATTGAAATTAAATATATTAGTGAGTAATGTTGTTTTAACCGTTAGCCGATAGGAGCAAGTGACTACCTGGAGATCTCTGCTGTGTTTGACACCGTTTTAATCCGAAACATTCCATTGCTCACTTTGAACAAGAAGACGCAAGCCAGACGCTTCATAACTCTCATTGACGCACTGTATGAGCACAAGGTAAGTCATGATGAAGTTCTTGTGATTTCTGTTGGAAGGTCTTAAAGGCACCTCTCACAGTTTGGTGGAACATCTTCACAGGTTCGAGTTGTGTTGCAGGCTGAAGCTCCATTAGATGATCTGTTTGTTCATGAACACCACGGCGATCACGACCATCATGACACTCATGTTTTATTGGATGATCTGGGCATTTCAAGGGTAATTTACAAATTGTTTTCTATTCAGATTCTTTGAGAATTAAATAAGGAACCTTTTTTTGTTGCAAGCTGAAAGTTTGGGGTTGGTAAGATATATATATATATATATATATATATATATATATTTTTTAATGAGATATATTTGTAAAAATGTTTTTGAAAGAAATTTCTATAGTAAATATTGTGCAATATTATTACCACTAAAATGAACTGTTTTCTATTTGAATATATTTTAAGATGCAAATTATTTATGTGATCAAAGCTGAATTTTCAGCATCATTGCTCCAGTCTTCAGTGTCACATGATCCTTCAGAAATCATTCTAATATGCTGATTTGCTGAAACATTTCTCATTATTATCAGTGTTAAAAACAGTTTTGCTGCTACACATTTTTTGTGGAATCTGTGATGCAATTCATGATTCTTTGATGAAAAGAAAGTTCAAAAGAACAGCATTTGTTTGAAATCTTTTGCAACATAAATGTCTTCACTGTCAATTTTGATTAATTTATTGTATCCTTGTTGAATAAAAGTATTAATTTTCTTTCATTAAAAAGTCTTACTGACCCCAAACCTTTGATATAGTAGGGTGTATGTGTTGCTCAATAGGACTGGCCAAAATGAGAGTAATGAAATCACGATTGAGAATATTCAGTTTCGTTATGGTGGGTGGGGTGTGCTTAATTGTCATGAAAATAAAATGCTCCACTAATACTGCAAAATAAAACCCCTTACTGGTCTTAAAAAAATAAACTAGTTCACCCAAAAATGAAATTTTACTCAAACTTAGGCCATGCAAGATGTAGAGGAGTTTGTTTGTTCATCAGAACAGATTTGGAGAAATGTAGCATTGCATCACTTGCTCAGCAATGGATGCTCTCCAGTGAATGGGTGCCATCAGAATGAGAGACCAAACAGCTGATTAAAAACGTCACAATAATCCACACCACTCCAAGTCCATCAATTAACATCTTAAGACAAAAACTGCCTTTGTAAGGAAATAAGGAAAAATAAAAGTCTGTAATCCATAATATTGCTTTCTCTATTGAAAACAAACTCATCTGCATGACCTGAGGGTGAGTCAGCTTTTAGGTGAACCATTCCTTTAACCTTGATGTGTTGATGATCTGTTCACATTGACGGGCAGCAGTGATTTGATTTTCTCTTTTAATGCATCAGGATGCAGCCAGCTCGTTGGCGATCTTTACAGGAGAAGAGGAGGTGTTCGCCTTCCAGAGGACTGTATCTCGCCTTACTGAGATGCAAACAGAGGAGTACTGGGTTGCAGGAGATCGGAGCTCTAAGTAGCTTTTATCATTACTAACTCCATATACACAGCGGCCATCTCAACTATCTTAAGACTCAGCCTCTCATGAGGTCCTGGGATCAACTCCATTTTGATTTGGTGAGGACTGTATTTTAATCAGAACTGTATGAAATAATGCTGCACTTTATAAACGCACATGCAAACATGAATAAGAGACCTCTTTTTGAGGTTTGGTCTTGAATGATGGGCAGTTTTTTTTTGGAAGAATGTGGATGTGGTTCTGCCAAAGATGTGTTTTGAAATCAGGCTGCCCTTCTGGTTATGTAAATGGTTTGTGGAATATTTTATTGACAGATAGCTGATATGCAACCTGTTTAAGATTGTTTGCATTAAAACTATTTGAACTTTTATTTATGTCTGATTGTTCTGAAGCTTTCTCTTGTGATTCTGTTTGCAGGTAGATTTATGTGGTTTATTCATCATTATTTATGTCCAAAACATAATATGAGAGTATTAGTCATGTATATTTAGGTCTAATGAAGGGGACATGGTCGGACCTTTGCTGTGATGATACTTAAGTCAATCTCATACTTAGGATTAGAAATTTGTTTAAACCCCAAATTTTAAGTATTACATTTTGGTTTGTATCTTGTCTGTAGCACACATTGTGCATAAGTGATGCCTCTCAACTTTGTCAAAGAAAAGTGTAGTTTAGTAAAATTATTATTATGTTTTTAAATTTATTGTTCACCCAGTTATTTTTATTTAATATTCCTATTAATAGTTTAAAATGTTCTCCTTAATTTAAAAGTGCAAACACCTCTACTAAAATAAGCAGTACCTTAAAAAAAAAAAAAAAAAAAAAAAAATATATATATATATAAGAAGTACACTTCTATGAGACAAAGACTCCAGTCATAGCTGGATAAAAGCCATTTTATTAATAATATTAATTTTATTAATTATTCTTAAATAAACATTTTATTTAAGAATAATAACAATATGCTTAATAAAAATACAGTAATGATGCTGTAATAGTTATTTTAATAATAATTCTAATAATAATATCTATCTAATTAAATAAATCAATTACAGCAGATACCAACAGGACCTATGAAAAAATTATAGTATATATATATATATTTCAAAGAATATAAAAATGTAGTTCCATTCTATTGCGAACGAGGCACTTTGTCTAGAAGCCATTATTCGAGAGAGTGTGTTAAATAAGAGCTCTTGCGATGGCATATCTGTGTAATGTGAAGATGTCGTGTGTGGCAGTGGATGTGAGCTCCAGTGCTGCTCTCCGGCCCTTTAAGAAGCAGTACCTCCGACTGGTTGCAGGGGGCGGATGATCTTTGTGTTGCTGTTCTTCTCTGTAGTTTGCAGCGGAGCAGCAGCGCATTAGGGGCTTTGGCAGTGCTGGATCGCCCGGGTTGCGGGACGCAACGTCCTGCTCCGACATGGAAGAGGGATCATGGAGGTTTATTGGGGAAAGTCGTGTGTGTGTTAGGACTCATTCGTGCTGATTTGCAGCGGGACGGCTGTGGAGGTATGGCTTGATCGTTTGAGGACACTTTCGCTCACGTACAGCCCTTCTGATCGCTTTCAATCAGCGATTTTAAAAGGCGGCAGCTGCGTTCTGAAACAATGTAACATTCGCATTATGATGTAATGTTACAATGAAGCACATTCGCAGCGCTACGTCATGAAACACTGTAACAAATGCGACCGTCCGCTCAGTTCCATTCTTTATGCTTTTGAACCACGGAAGCTTCATTAAACGAGTCGAATGGAGGCATTTTCGCTCGTTTTGTCGTTTATTTAACGCTTAAAGCGAAGCAAAAACGAGCGAGATTCATAACCGAATCCTTCTGTGTGCTGGAAGTGGCCATGAGCGCATTTGTAAATATTCCTGAACATCTCACGACATCAATTCGACTCCCTAAGTGTCCCGCATTGAAATGTGGACTCTAGAAGTGACCCATTAATGGCATGCACGAGGACACTGCTGCTGTCGTGTTCAGAAAAGCCGTCCATACATCATTCATTTGAAGGAGTCCGGGAAACATGGCAGAGGAGTTAGATAAGCCCTTAGATGTGGACGTCGACATAGACCCTGATTTCGAGCCCCAAAAAAGGCCCAGGTCCTGCACCTGGCCTCTGCCCAGACCGGAGTCCAATGCCGGGAAAGCAGAACCAGGAGAGGTGGGAATCATTCCTGAGGAAGAGGTGGATGAAAATGGCACTGATGATGCTTGTGCATCTAGTGGCATTACAGGCGCATCAAAGCCTGTGAGTGTGACAGAAGGAAACCAGGCTGTTGCTGCTGCTGCTCCTGCCATAGAAACCAGTGCTGCTGTCAGTGATAAAGACTCCTACGGCTCTCCTCTATCATCCCAACATGCCCTGCCTGCATGCAACGACTCCAGCATCAACGGTCCGATTCCTCAGCCCAGAAAATCCTCTGCCCGCAGGAACGCCTGGGGAAACTATTCATACGCGGACCTCATCACTCAAGCCATTGAGAGCTCACCCGAGAAACGACTGACATTGGCCCAGATTTATGATTGGATGGTCCGGAATGTGCCATACTTCAAGGACAAAGGTGACAGCAACAGCTCTGCAGGATGGAAGGTACGTTAGGTCAAAGAGATGGGCTGTTTTTTTGTGTGTGTGTGTGTGTGTGTGTGTTCTCGAAATCCATTTGTTGCAGCTAATAGGGTGAATTCAGGTTCATTGGGACATCTCAATGGCAAAAAGTGTCCCAGTTTACTAGAATTCACATCTATAGGTGCTTATATTCTTACAGGGTGCAACACGCATGCTGGAAATGTGGAGAACTAGTCATGTGTGGTTTGCTGATAAAGTGCGTGCTGTTGTGGTCATGCCAAAGGGCGTTACAGCAGATAAATTGTGGAAAGTGCCCCTGATAAAAAGCTATTAAATGCCCCTGCTATCCTCATAATTTCACCAAGTAGTACTGAAGTGTAATCAAAAGAGCAAGATGTAGCAATATCTATAACATTTTCACTAATTATTCTTTGTATGATCAATAGGATCGCACCTTTTTTCATGAAAATAAACTCCAACAATATAGGGCTTTTGCTATGCTCGCTTCTCTCATCCCTGTTTGATTTGAGGGATTAGCTTGGCCTGGAAAAGCAATTTATCCAACATGGAATCAAGTCTAATGACTGCTCTTGGTATAGCTGGATTTGAATTAGAGAAAAACCTCGGGAAATCCCTGTGCAATCCTGCAGATGTAAGGCTGTTGTGCAGATATTACATTTAAAAAGATGATTTGGCACCTTCCCAAATATTTTTAAATTAAGATTTTTCTAAATATCGAATTAATTTTAAATGATAGTCAAGTCACCATTATTTATATAGTGCTTTTTACAATGCAGATTGTGTCAAAGCAGCTTTACAGTATTAAACAGGGAAATAGAATAATACATTTAGAATTTATTGTATTTAATATTTACACAATATGCCTAATTAATTTGAATAACTTTTGCCCTTTTTGCATGATCGAGACATTTAAGAGTCAATGTATATTTTACACATCACAATGATAGCAGTCCACAGGAACATGCAGGTTAGTTGCCAAATTGAATGTTTAAATCCTGTCTATTTGCTAAAACAGACATAATGGTGATTCTGTAAAAAAAAAAAAGAAAAAGGTCCTAGCAGACTGACATACTCAGCCATACTCAGTGCAGATAAAGCCATCCTGCAGAGTGTTTGCATCTGCCTGCCGCTGAAGGAGGCAAAAAAGAGAAACCATGGGCATATCGTCAGTGTCAGGGTTGCGATTGGCTGTTTCGTCCCCACCTCCACTTCTGATTGGCTCTTGGCTACAGCATAAGAAGCAATCAGCTGACTGGAAACTATGTAGGTCAGTGTGTAGCAACGTGTGAAGAGCTTTGGTGTTTGACTCTGAGAGACAGCATTGTGTGTAAACTGGCGGCGCTCCAGTGCTGTTCTGAGTGGTGCTTTGCTCAAAAGGGACTGCATCATGGCTTTCAGATGATTTCAGCCCCTCTTTATCTATTATAGTTGTTTTTCATGGTCTTGTGTAGATTTAATTCAATAGAAAGCAGTTACACAGAATCTTTAAAATGATTTGCAGTGCTACATTCACATAATCTGACACTCTATTTAATGCAGTGGTTTACTAATGTAAATTTTATGAACGGATAAATCTCATGAAAACTGTCAAGAACAAACCTGGGTTTTGGACTCAAAAACATTAGGATATAATAAACAAAGAATGTATGTCAAATATGCTCTTCATTTGCAATTGTTATTGTAATTGCAGGAAGAGCAAACATGGATAAATTAAATATTCAAACTGGTTTGGACCCTGATTGAATTTGTTATTGAAGATACTGCTCATATTCGAAGTGTAGTTGTTAATGATCTCTTTTGTAATCAATGTAGCTATGAATGTCAACAAACAATCTGATGGATGTGTCTTAGATTAGATTCTCAATCCAATCAATTCAGTTAGCCAGTTTAAAGCAAAAAAAGGAAAACTGCTTACATACTTTAAGAATGAGTTGGGAAACATGTTCTTCTTAGAGAGGAGAAAGTTCTGTCTTAGATTAAATCCAGTAATAGGCTTGAAGCAAAGGCATTAATGGAAGTGAAGTGTTATGAGGTCAGCCCATTCACTCTTTGAGAGGTTCAAAGGTCGGTAAGGTGATGTTCATGGACAGTGTTGAGCAGAGTCCTGATTTCTACAAGATGTAGCAGGCACTGCATTTGATGAATTCACTCCATTTTTAGACTCGGTCTGCTTGACTATTCATCAAAGAGGAAAACCATGTCTCGCTTGTGAATTTTACCACATCCCCCTTATGCTGCATTATGGATTGCTGAACCTTCTGTGCTGCAGTCCACATTAATGCAGCTTCACTGCACTCTTAAACTTTGTGCACGATTGAGGAAGTCCCCATGAGTCTTTTAGCTTTCTCTGCAGTAGGAAAAATATTTAGATAGTTGACTAGTATTATGGTGCATTACTACCTTGAGAAAATCCTGGTCACCAAATGTGATGTTCCATTAGTTATTGCACTGGTGTGTCTAAAATCGCCTGTTTTCTGTTGCATACGTGAAATGCGAAAAGCCGAATACTCAGTTACCCAGTTAAATTTCACAGCACAGACCAATTTTCTGCACAGCCCAACAGACAGCGTAGAGTGGGTTGATTTACTTGTAGATTGGTCTTGACCACAGAGCCCAGACCAATTTGAACAGTGTGTGTGAAATTCAAATGAAACGCAGTCCTTTTTTCTTTAAAGCTGCTTTGGAATATTGTATTCTTTAAAAGTGTCGTGCAAATTTATCTGAATTTCAGCACAGGCTTTTTGAATGGGAACCACAAATGCCTAGTTGTTTAAAAAAATAAAAAAATAAATAAATGAATAAATAAAAAATAAATGTGTGTGTGTGTGTGTATATATATATATATATATATATATATATATATATATATATATATATATATATATATATATATATATAATTATAATAATAATAATATTATTATTATTATTTTTATTTTTAAGTTTAATTTAATTTACTTGTTTATTTATTTGTTTATATTCTTGTTAACTAAACAGCTAATCAAGGTCTTCTTAAGGATCACTTGAAAAAACACAAGCAGGTGTGCTGAAGCAGGTTGGAAATAAAATTTCACAGGATAGTGGTTCCCCAGCTGCAGGGGTTGAAGACCTAGGCTTTAAATTCTTGACATACACAAATGGACTCTATTGGTCAGAGGGGTCACATGACCCTTAAACCTCTGTTTAAAGCAATCAAGTCAGAGTGGCAATGTTCGTCACTCAGCATTGTGCTCTGCAGAGTTCAAGATTATTTTGCTTGAGAATGAGGCCATTATTCTGCTTCTTAAGACAAAGAAAAACAAGAAGTATATGAATGTTTCAAGTGTGTGTTATGATGAACAGCTCATTATCTATTCTTCTCTTTTTGCAGAACTCAATACGACATAACTTGTCACTCCACAGTCGCTTTGTCCGGGTCCAGAATGAAGGAACAGGAAAGAGTTCGTGGTGGATGGTCAACCCTGATGGAGGAAAAGGGGGTAAAGCTCCACGGAGACGTGCTGTTTCAATGGACAACAGTAATAAGCTCATCAAGAGTGCCCGTGGCCGTGCCGCAAAGAAGAAAGCCGCTCTTCAGGCCACTCAGGACGGAAGCTCCGAGAGTTCCTCCAGCCTGTCCAAATGGACCGGCAGCCCGACCTCCCGCAGTAGCGACGAGCTCGATGCTTGGACGGATTTCCGTTCCCGCACTAATTCTAATGCCAGCACCCTAAGCGGACGCCTTTCCCCAATTCTGGCCAACCTTGAGGTGGATGAAGTTCCCGATGACGACTCCCCCCTGTCGCCCATGCTGTACTCGAGCCCTAGTAGTATGTCTCCGTCCACTGGACTGACTGAACTACCCCGTCTAGCTGATCTCGCAGGAACCATGAACCTCAATGATGGCCTCTCTGACAACCTAATGGACGACCTTCTAGATAACATCAGCCTGACGGCTTCCCAGTCTCCAGGCCAAGACGAGAGTGGGGCCAACCTACAGGGAAGCCCTGTGTTTACCTTCAGCTGCTCTGGGAGCAGTCTGGCAATTCCCTCTGGCAGCTATGGCACCAACTCCATGTTTAGCCCTCCATCCGTCACTGGCCTGAGGCAATCTCCAATGCAAACTATCCAGGAAAACAAGCAGGCCACGTTTTCCTGCGGTTCCCTCTTTAGCGATCAGAGTCTGCAGGACTTGCTCAGCTCCGAGTCCAACAGTCGCAGCGATGTCCTTCTTACCCAATCTGATCCGCTTATGTCGCAAGCCAGTGCCTCCCTTTCCTCCCAGAATGCCCGTCGCAGTGCCCTGTTGCTGCGTAGTGACCCTATGATGTCCAACCAGGCTGGGCCTGTAGGACAAGTGGGGCTCAAGAAGGTGTCGCCATCTGGATGGCGGATGAACTGTGTCTCTAGCAGTGAGTCAGACTACCAAAGCTTGATGAAGCAACATCTCCAACAGTCTCCCTTCAGAAGCACATCTATGCAGCTCAACTCCTCCGATTCGTTGTTGTCAGGTCTCAATGGCAGCGTGACCTCGGTGTCTCAGGACCAATTCCCATCTGACTTGGATCTTGAGGTGTTAAGTGGCAGTTTCGATTGTGACATGGATACCATCACCCGCAACGATCTGATGGATGCCGAGGGCCTGGAGTTCAGCTTCGATTCGCATCTCATCTCCTCTCAGAATGCTAACCTGACTTCAGGGAGCTTCTCCAGTACCAAACGAACCTCCTCCCAAAGCTGGGTGCCAGGTTGATCCAGCCAGGCCCAGGAATGTAGGGAAGGGGCAGAACACCGCATTTGAGCCAACTGTCCACTGTAAAGCAACTGTACATTATGCTGTAGAAAAGCTATTTGACATCTATTGGAATGAGTTTGAGTCAACGTCAATGATTTACCCAGTCGTTGTTGTAGTTTTGTAGCTGTATGTTTTGTATCGTCATGATTGAGGCTGGTTTGATGGACGTTGTGAGGAGTTTCAACAAATTTAACCTTGAAGTGCTTGCAGGTTAATCTAAACGCCAATGGCTAGGTATTGAACTCCGCTGCTGGAATATGGTAAGTGGAGTACTGTAGAGAGTAGGTTGTTTATACGTATATGAAGGCTTGGCTTCCCTTAGTCCATCTAGAATACAATATCCGAAAGCATTTGGTAGTGTGGAAAGAGTCCAAGTCGGTTTGAAAGCCAAGCAGAAATCTTGAATACTCATTAGTAAATTGGTCCCTACGACAAGTGGAGCACTGTGGAGAGAAGGTTGTCTATATATATATAAAGGTTTGGGCAGCTGTTCATCCTTTAGTCCACTTAGAATATAAAATCCCCAGAACCCACCATCGCGTTCAAGGGTGCCTACACACTAGAGAAAGCTCTCATGAAAGCAATTGGGAATGTGGAAAGAGTCGCTCAGTCAGAAAACCAGCTGAGAATTTTGAATTCTTATTGGTCAGCTGGTACCTATATGGAGGATCATAGAGAGAGGGTCACAACTGAACCTCCCTTGGTCAATCTAGAAAACAAAACCCCTAAAACCCACCACTGCATATGAGGGTGCCTCACAGTAAGAATCTCTTATGAAAATATTTGGGAGGGTGGAAAGTGTTGGGTCAGTTTGAAAACCAAGCAAGAATTTGAATTCTCATGAGTCAGCTGGTACTTCCAACAGATTGCACTGCAGAGACAGTTAAAATATTGTCACTTTGGCAAACCCTTTGCGTTTTCTTCTACGTCGTTGTGATACTTTATCCGCATTGAAATCAAGTCAACTCTAGTCTGTAGGTGCCCTTAGGTCGTTGTAGTTTCTTGTAACTGTGATTGAGATGAATAGATTTCTAGTCCTCTAAACGAACACTTGCCTTTTGCCAAACTAGTCCTCAGGACAATTGCAGAAATGGCTTGTTTACAACACAAACTCTTGAGAATGTTTCTGTTGTCCGAAAAAAATGGCCATGGAAAATCCGTCTCTTTATCCAACTTTTTAGTTTTTTTTTCCTGAAACTGAAAAAGGGAAGAGGTTGTGTTTTTGTGAAACCAGTGAACATGATGTATCCTTGACTCCTTCTACAGAAAAGTGAACTATATGATATGATGATAAGCTATGTATTTAGTGTTCTGCTGTATGAAACTAGTTTGTCAGTGTTTCCCATGGATTTCCTAACACAACCTGTGCATTTATCTTGCTCAGAATTCTTGAACGCAAGTATCTCCGTCACCTCTAAACCGTGTTCACTTCCGAAGTCAACCATTTTAGAATAGAGTGAGCTATATATTTGTATTTCTGTATGTATACACACACATAGGACCTCATTCATGAAGTCACTGCTGTATAAATTGTTTGTAAAATCAATGGTTTTATGAACAATTTACACATCTGTAAACAGTTCTTAAATTGTTGCATTCAATGCCATTTAGTGTTTGTGCATTTACTGTACATTGACATGCATGCAACCATTTACCCAAGAATGGGTTTACAAAATTCTCTGCAAACCATACATTTCTGTTGTGCTTGTATTTCATGAATGAGGCCCGTAGTGCTTAGGTGTATATGTGCTGTACACTGAATATATATGTGTGTGTCTATACACATAAATAATGGATTCATTCTAGAGATAAGGTATATTAACAGTTATACATTTTGGAATGCTGATTAAGGACCACTAGATGTTTGTGTATTTGTAGCAGGAAAAAATGAAGCTAAGAACATTTGGTGCTAAGTGAAATTGTGTTGGGTCAGTTCATACGGCTGGCATGTCACGTTCTTAGCATTTATGTGTATATATCTACACAATGGCTGGTGCTATTAGAAAGCGTGTATCAGTTGTGATGGCCGTGTGTTTTAAGCATCCTAATGGTTTAAAAATGAAAGGCAGCCACATTGTAGTATTACAGCCTGTACGGATAAGCTATGTAAGAAAGCACCTATGTTGTACTGTATTTCACTGTTGATCTTGAACATGTCAGACAACCAAATTTAAGGCTGAGAAGAAATAATGCAACTATTCCATTTGATGATATAGTAGTGCCATTCAGGGACAACTTGCAGATGTTTCAGTTACACCTAATGTTGTTTTAACATCACAGTCGAATGTACCTTTTGTTAAGGTCAGCTTCACACCCAGAATTTTCATAAGCTTCTTAAGCACTGATTTTTATAATCTGCTTTTTATAATCAACTGGAGTCACAGAATTTAAGATGACTATAAAAAGTTGATTGTGCTGTGTTTACCTTTGTTTACTTGGTTTCATATTGTGTAATCCATTTTCAGCATCATAATTTGCTTCCTTTAATTGCTTTTAATTCAGATTTTTTCATTTTGTTTGGGTAGAATCATTGTTCTTCTCAAACCAACTGCTACGATCTTCATTCATTTTTTAAGTTTAATCTTAAAGAGGGAATTAACACGAATTGTGACGTACTCTGGGTGTGTACCACCATACACCACAATTGGCCGTTAGTTATCATCCACTCAATGTTTGCTTGACTTTACCTGTGTATTTCAATTTTGGATAATGTAAACAAGGTAGTGCAAGGTAAGGTGCATGTAAATAAAGCTTGTTCAACACAAAGCGTTTCTGTAGTCTTTATTTTAATTTGTTGTAAAATAAGCAAGTGATTTAAAGGAATAGTTCACCAAATTTTCTTTTAAGTTGTTTCTTCATTGGAACAGATTTGGAGAAATTTAGCATTACATCATTTGCTCACCAGTGGATCCTCTGCAGTGAATGGGTGCCAACAGAATGAGTGTCCAAATGGCTGATAAAAACATCACAATAATCCACAAGTAATACACACCATTCCCATCCAACAATTAACATCTTGTGAAGCAAAGTTGCATGTAAGAATCCAGCCACGTATTTGTTTAAAACTGTATTGGTTTCGTTTTGTAATTGTTGCTTGATTTCTGCATGTTTCTCACATGTTTCATATGAGACAACTTTTGCACTGGAGGGAGCAATGTTATGGATTATGGACTTTTATATTTTAGCTGGAAGCAAAGGTTTGAAGTTAAAAATGGCTTAATGATGGGTTTTTACAAACACGCAGCTTTTGGCTTCACAAGATGTTAACGGATGGACTGGAGTGGTTGGACTCTGAGGGTGAATACACTGTGAGCAAATTTTCATTTATTTATTTGGTGAACTATTCCTTTAATGCCTGTCCATTCAAACTGTTTACCTGATTGGAAAATTTAATGCTTTTAAATCATTATTTGCATAATTGCAAACAATATGCAATGAGGTCTAAGAGTCAGTTGGCAAACATCCTCTCATTTATTTGATTTTAGTGGCACAGTTTTATGTGGTTCATGTGGTTCACTTAATTTAATGAAAACCCTGTTTACTCTCCAGGCCATACAGCGTACAACCCAAATTCCAGAAATGTTGGGAGACGTTTTTTAAAATTTGAATAAAATGAAAACTCAAAGAATTTCAAATCACATGAGTCAATATTTTATTCACAATAGAACATAGATAACATAAATGTTTAAACTGTTTTATGCAAAAAATTTCACATTTGATGCCTGCTACAGGTCTCAAAATAGTTGGGACGGGGGCATGTTTACCATGGTGTAGCATCTCCTCTTCTTTTCAAAACAGTTTGAAGACATCTGGGCATCGAGGTTATGAGTTTCTGGAGTTTTGGTGTTGTAATTTGGTCCTATTCTTGCCTGATATAGGTTTCCAGCTACTGAAGAGTTTGTGGTCGTCTTTGTATTTTTCTTTAATGATGCGCCAAATGTTCTCTATAGGTGAAAGATCAGGACTGCAGGCCTGCCAATTCACCACCTGGACTCTTCCACTACGAAGCCATGCTGTTGTAATAGCTGCAGTATGTGGTTTTGCATTGTCCTGCTGAAATACACAAGGCCTTCCCTGAAATAGACAGTATGGAGGGGAGCATATGTTGATCTAAAACCTTTATATACACACCTTTCAGCATTCATAGTGCCTTCCAAAACATGCAAGCTGCCCATACCGTATGCATTTATGCACCCCCATACCATCAGAGATGCTGGCTTTTGAACTGAACGCTGATGACACGCTGGAAGGTCTCCCTCCTCTTTAGACCGGAGGACACAGCGTCCGTGATTTCCAACAAGAATGTCAAATTTGGATTCGTCTGACCATAGAACACTTTTCCACTTTGAAACAGTCCATTTTAAATGAGCCTTGGCCCACGGGACACGACGGCGCTTCTTGACCATGTTCACATATTGCTTCCTTTTTGCATGATAAGAGATTTAGTTGGCATCTGCAGATGGCACGGCGGATTGTGTTTACCGACAGTGGTTTCTGGAAATATTCCTGGGCCCATTTAGTAATGTAAATGACAGAATCATGCCGATGAGTGATGCAGTGTCGTCTGAGGGCCCAAAGACCACGGGCATCCAACAAAGGTGTTCGGCCTTGTCCCTTACGCACAGAGATTTCTCTGAATCTTTTGATGATGTTATGCACTGTAGATGATGAGATTTGCAAAGCCTTTGCAATTTGAGGTTGAGGAAAGTTGTTTTTAAAGTATTCCACAATCTTTTTTACGCACTCTTTCACAGATTGGAGAGCCTCTGCCCCTCTAAGACATCCCTTTTATAGCTAAGCATGTTACAGACCTGATGTCAATTAACACATTAGTTGCTAGATGTTCTCCCAGCTGAATCTTTTCAAAATTTCTTGCTTTTTCAGCCCTTTGTTTCCCCCTTGCCAACTTTTTTGAGACCTGTAGCAGGCATCAAATTTGAAATGCATTCATTTAGTGGATAAAAGTGTGAATTTTTTTGTCAGCTTAAACATTTATGTTCTCTATGTTCTGTTGTGAATAAAATATTGGCTCATGTGATTTGAAAGTGTTTTAGTTTTCATTTTATTCAAATTTAAAAAACGTCCCAACATTTGGATTGCACATCTAAAATACACTTTTAAAAACAGAACTTCAGTTTATGTAGGCTTAAAAGAGTACCCTTTAAACATGTTTAACAGGCCATGAAGTTATCTTTGGTTTTCAGAAGCTCATATTTTCTCAAATATCATGTACATTCAAATTTATTCACCTCATTTTCTGCTTCAGTTTTGACACTTTAAAAATCACCTCAGAGCATTATGTTGCCATTACTGTTCTTGACAGTGAAAATGATGAGATTGAGGTGAGTTTGGGTTACATTAAATGACTTCAGTCTCATCAGACCATCATTCTCTACAAACGTTTTAGGTTTTGTCAAATGGCTTCTAACAACTTTCCCAAACTTACCAGGTCTGTGATGGCCCAAAGAGATTGTCAGTGTATGGACAGTTTCAGCCTAGCGCTTCCAAGAAGGTTCAAACCATCGCCAGGCCTTATCTTTTTCTAGTTTTCCCCCCTATGAAGGGCGTCCAGATTGTCTGTGGTTACCAAGGAGACGTGTCTTATGAGAATGTATGAAATGTTCACTCAGACGGAGCCCCTGTTGTTGTGTTTGATTGCTGATATTTTTTCCAAAATTAGTGTGTATTCATGCACACGTAGCAATCACGCTCTCATTCATACGCGCTGTACAATCAGTGGGATTGATTGTGTTAAGAAAATCATTCATAATGTTTTACTGCTCTCTGCAGGGAGGAAAATAACCCCCTAGTGACAATAGCTGTAAAATGTGCCCCGTGTCCTTGTGCACTCATTGGTGGGACAGCACCTTGGTGGGGATCTCTGATTGGCTATCGGCTGCTTTTGCTACGAACCAATCGGTGCTTCTGTATCCAAGTGAACTTGGAATGTTGAGCTATTTAAATCCAGAGAAGATGGATCTGATTTATTGACTTTTACATTGAAAATCGCCCGATTGAAAAATTAATCGCTGTATATGTTTAAAGTGACAACCATCTAAGTATTCTTTACAAAAATATATTTGATTTACGGCATATTTCCATCTCACACAAAGGCTTGACTACCTCTGTTAAAATAAGCTGTTTGAGGTCTTGCATTTTATAAGATCAGTATAAGAACTCTTTCATCTGAAATATAACGAATAAAAATAAATAGATCTTGTTGATGGCTTGAGGTATACCTTTGAGACAGGTCTGTCCTCTTTGCTTGTGTCAGCACAATAAAATCGAGTCACTTGACTGAGTTTTCATCGCCCTCTGCAGGTTAAAAACCGAATACATGCAGGTTCAAATACCTTCATTTGCCTTCTGTTTTGTTTGCTATATAGTTTTAACAGTGCGACATTTACACTACTAAATTTTACTACAATAATATATTTTTGTGCTAAAAATAATAAAAGGGTCTAAAGGAATGCCACTGGAATTTCTGTGATCATTAAGAACCAATCCAAACAAAAATAAAACAATTAAATAACACCACTACTCATTTGATTCTTTGACAGTTCTAACTTTGAGCCCTTAATTGTATATTAACTTTTATATATATATGTAACGTCTTGCGCCAATTAAAGTAAACTCGCTTGGGTTTGGTTCTGAAGCTGTTATTTACCGCCATTTTTTTAAAGAGCGTCTGCTCGCTTCTTGCGTCTCTATAGCAACTGAGCAAACACTGATACATTGTAGCAAAAGTTTATACAGCAGAGACACTTTTAAAGTTCTTTTGTGTTTCCGTATATTTTTTACTATCTTTTGAACGCGCTGTGTGTAGATTGCTCTACACACAACTAATACAGCCATTTTCACAGCTGCGAGGACGGAACGACTCTTTTCTGAGCTGAATCTGGGATTGTGAATTGAAGATGTCACAGACGTACAGATTCGGCTCGTCAGAGACAGTGGAGCAGCTGGAAGAAGAACTGTCTGCTCAGATTCAGGCTCTGAAGACTGAGATTGAGGACAATGAGATTTTACACCAAATATCCTCAAAACCATATAGGTGAGACAGCTGATAGTGCTCTAGCTTTTATAACTTTCATTAATGCCATTAACCAGCATTATTAACTGAATTAGCCTATGTAATGCTTAACATTAGTTAATGTACGTTTACATATTTAAAAACGTCATGGAATTTGATTAATTTGTGTTTAGATTCATATCACAATAATATTAAATTTAATATTTGTTAGTGAATTGTTAATGTTTACATGTTTTTATAATAAATTAATTATTCAAAAGTGTTTTCCTTCCTGATGTATCCAATAGACCAGAATATTATTAAAGGAAAAATTAAAATTTACTGAAAATTCACTCACACTTAAACTCATCTACATCTTAGATGACCTTTTTTTATTGCATAACTTCACAGATTTGGAGAAATGTAGCATTACATCACTTGCTCACCAATGGATCCTCTGCAGTGAATGGGTGCCGTCAGAATGAGAGTCCAAACAGCTGATAAAAACATCACAATAATACACAAGTAATACACACCACTCCTGTCCTTCAATTTAATTGCATAAAGCTGCATTTTAACTTTAAACCTGGATCCCTGGAGAACGACATATTATGAATTATGGACTTGTATTTTGGCCAGAAGTAATAGTTTAAAGTTAAAATGTCTTAGTGATGGATTTGTTTCTTACAAACACACAACCTTTCACTTCATAAGGCATTAATTGATGGACTGGACTGGTGTGGATTACTTGTGGATTATTATGATGTTTTTTATCAGCCATTTGGACTCTGACGGCACCCATTCACTGCAGAGGATCTGTTGCTAAGCAAGTGATGAAATGCTACATTTCTACAAATCTGTTCCGATGAAGAAACAAACTCATCTACATCTTGAGTATGAGTACATTTTCAACACATTTTTAGTTGAACTACTTTTTTAATGATCTACTCCTGCCAACCTTTTCAGCTCTGTCCATATTCCAAAAGATGTGTCTTACTTTCATATGGAGAGGCAGCAGGTACTCCTCAAAGCACTGCAAGTATGTTTTCACAGTTATTTTACAGTTATGATGTTTTTAAAGTCCTGCATGTGCCTGCAGTTGTTTATTTGACATTTCTTGTTGTCTTTGTTGTAAATGAACTCTGACTTTAGGTTTCGTCCACAAAGCCTGTTGTGTCTCAAGCAGACGTCACTGAGATGGAGATGGAGAGCTGTCTGACCCAAGAGTACACACCTGACAGTCTGCCTTTACTGTTGCATCAGGTCAGTTATGAGCTGTTTTATTGTGTTCACACCAATAGAATCTTGTGTGAAAACATTTGTGATCATTTTGACTCCATTCTCGACAGTTTTACACAGATCAAGCATATAAACTGGCACGGTGCAAATACCAGTTGATGCTAAGATGGAGAAGATTCGGCCGACATTCCGCTGTCCTGGAGAAACTATATCCTCAATATAAAGTATCTAAATTCTGCATGTTAGAATATTTTTATGCATTCAGTGGCATATTGAATGTGTTTATCATGTTCCTATTGCTTTGTGTAGAAACAGATCACACATTTAACCAGTGAATCTGAGGATTCTGTGCATCGGGCACGTCGTCTTGCCGTGTCCAGAGAGAAAGTCCTGGCGGGTGTGGAGAGCCCTGTCGGTGTGGTCACACTGGAAGACGTCAGCATTTACTTGCAGTGGCTTATTTGCCATCTGCACTGTGTCAAAAGCATCCACAACTTTCTGCATGTGAGAATACACAAGAATCTAACCAAATATTAAAGACTGGAGGAGAACAAATGCAAAAGTTTAAGTTTTCTGAATTCTTTTATTCTAAATCCTAGTAGGCAGGACATTTGTCAACTAACAACTAATGACGGTTATCAGAACAGTGTGGATTTAATTTGTATGATATGTTGGTTGTAGGTTCTTCATTATTTACCTTCGACTGAGTGGAATGAGGATCAGAAGTCCGGTGCTGTTGATTTGATATCTCCTGCATATTTTGATGGTAAGGAACCCTTTTTTGATGCCGTATCACTAAATAAAGCTGAAACAAATAAAAAATAATTCTGAAACTAAATAAAATATATGTATTAAAAGAAAAACTTTTAATACAACTGAAATAAAAATATATAATACTTAAATAGTAATATAAAAAAATTAATACAAATCACAAAAGCACATAAAATTACTAATATAATTAAATTTAGAATACAAGTATAAAGTATAAATCGAGATCTTGATCTGAATATTAATAAATGTCATGTTACTCTGTTTTTAACCCATCCAGGAGTTTTTGTATCAATGTCAGAGGTCCCCTTGCACTCGACCAATATAGAGGATTTTAAAACCCAGCTGGATTTCCTCCTGTCACATTATGACATTCAATTCAATACCAGCACCATCAAGACAGTTGGAGATGAAATGGAGCTCTTTAGTCTGGTAATCCTGATTAAATTACAGTGAACCTCTGTGATATCTAAAAGATCTTAAAGGAATAGTTAACCCAAAAATGAACATTTGCTGAAAATGTACTCACCTTCAGGACATCCAAGATGTAGATGAGTGTGTTTCTTCAGTTGGAGAAATGTAGCATTGCATCAGTTGCTCACCAGTGGAGCCTCTGCAGTGAATGGGTGCCGTCAGACTGAGAGTCCAAGCAGCTGATAAAAAGATCACAATAATCCACAAGTAATCAACACCACTCCAGTCCATCAATTAATGTCTAATGAAGCGAAAATCTGCATGTTTTTAAGAAGCAAATCCACCATTAAGATGTTTTTAACTTTAAACCATCACTTCTAGCAAAAATACAAGTCCATAATCCATAATGACACTTCCTTAAGTGGAAAAAGTTAATCTCATGTTGTCCTCTCACACATCAAAATCCACCAACATATTTGTTTAGAACTGTTTTTGCTTGTAAATTGTGCGTGATCTGTGAATATTTCTTTCCTGATTCAGACGAGATGACTTCTTTACTGGAGAAAACAATGTTGCGGGTAGAGGACTTGTATTTTAGCGCAGTGTGAAGTTAAAAAAAAGTCATAATGATGGATTTGTTTCTTACAAACACGCAGCTTTTGGCTTCACAAGATGTTAATTGATGGACTGGAGTGGTGTGGATTTCTTGTGGATTATTGTGATGTTTTTATCAGCTGTTTGGACTGTGGACTCTCATACTGACGGCACCCATTAACCGTTGGTGAGCAAGAGATGTAATGCTAAATTTCTCCAATGACCTAAGGATGAGTAAATTTTCAACAAATTGTAATTTTTGGGTGAACAATTTTTTTAACTGAAGTATACAATGTGATGAAATCTAACACATTATAAAAAATAAAGATTGTTATTGTTGATAATGTGATTTGTTTGTGGTTTAGGTTAACTACCTGTTCAGGACTGTGTTTAAAAATCAGGAGGAGATGAAGACCTTCTTGCAGTACGACAGCACTGAAGCAACAGAGAGGAAGTGGGGGAGAAAGAGTCCAAACATGACGCTTAGAAAAGAGTCCAACTGGATTCCTCATATTCAGGTGAGACAAGTGAACAGTATATTTATATATGATAATTCATGAAGTAATACAATGAAATATGATATTGTGCCTCCTGTGGGAAACAAACAGATGAAACCAAAGCGAGATCCTTGGCAACAAAAACAAATGGCCAAACTCAAGGAGCTCAGATCAATGGATGAACTTCTCCAAATGCATGCCAAGTTCCTGGAGGTGAACGGAACTTTAGCTAATGCACTAAACCTTTTGTCAGGTTTTCTTTGGTTAATGTTAGTATTAGTTCAATCACACATGCAGTTTGTCACATACTGTTTTGCACTTTCTCTTGAAGGAGTCAGATCTGCATAAAGTGACTGATGCTTTGAAGCAGTACATTGCATCTGTTTGTCAATCAGAACCTACAAAACCTGCATCCATAAGCACAGCAAACCCCAAAGAATCTTCTGGCATATGGAAAAGCATTTATAACACAGCAAACATGTTTCAGGTGAATCATCTGTGTAAATAGTCGACTCTGTTTTTTTTTAAATACATGTCTTATTGTGAATGATTCTTTAGTGCACATTATCTTTCCTGTTAACTTTAAAGCAGTATCATTATTTTTTTCATTGTATGCACATTATATTTGACTTTTTCCCAGGTGGTCACTGGACAGACTTCTCATTTATCTAAACACACAGATCTGAAAAACTCTGAGAAAAAGAATAAAGGGTAATTTTCCAACCACTGAATTGTGTCTATGAGTGTGTGAGTGTGTTTGAGAGTTTCTTTCAACAGCTCTCTGTCTTCTAGCAGTTCTGGTCAAAGCAGCGGTGCTAATCTTCTTGAGAAGGATGAAGATTCTGAAGATGTTGCCAATGATCCTGTAACTGTCAGAGGAGCTTATGTGTCTTTAATCTACCTGAGACACCTCAGGATCAGAGAACTCAAGGTAAAAACCAGTCAAAAACTGGCATTAAAGATATGGTGGGTTTCCGAGGTTTTGGTCTTTCCAACTACAGAAGCACCAAAATGTAGTCCAGTCTTCAGTGTCATATGATCCTTCAGAAATCATTCTGATATGCTTTTTTGATGCTCAAGAAACATTTCATATTATTATTATGTTTAAAACAGCTTCTTATTTTTTGTGGATGCCTTGATACATTTTCAGGATTCTTTGATGGATAGAAATTTTAGAAGAACAGCATTTATTTGTAATGTTATAAATGTCTTTACAGTCAATTTTGATCAATTTAATGCACCATCGATTTTTTTCATGTCCTGTCCTCTTGTTTGTGTAGCGTACCTGTCTGAGCATGCTGAACTACCTGCGGTCAGTAGAAAGGACTCTGGCGATGGACACTGCGGGTCTGGAGCTGGCTGGAGGAGATCTGGTGAGACGTGTGGAGGAGACGGGCTGGATGAGCGCTGCTAGAGGAGATGATGGCTCTACCGGAGCTCTTGGATCACATCACTACATCTACAACAGCCCAGTTGATTATAAGGTTCCTTACTTGCAAATTCACTCAGTTTTTTGGGAACAAACTAATGCAATGTGAAAGGCAAAGAGTGTGAAATCGCTCCTCTGCTTTAGGTTCACTGTGCAGAGTTTATGGAGTTTCCTGAGGTAGAGAACCTTCATGACTATTACAGCACAGATGGGAGCTGCATCCACACGCAGGACCAGCGAGGTCTCTACTTCATCTATGACGTGTCCCTGATGGACCTGGAGGAGCTGGAGCAACATCTACTGCTCACAGCATCTCATTTCATACAGAGGAGCAGAGGTCAGGGCAGAAGCTCTTGTTTGTAGATTTATATCCTTAAATATGCTCATTTATCATTAGCATATGCATGTTTTTATGATGATTTTATGATGATTTATATTGCAATGCAAGGTGCAACAAGCAAAACAAAAAGTAAGGTACAGTAACTTACATGATCATTTGAAACTGTGTTCACAACTTATTTTACTTTATCAGAAGAATCTCCATGTGATAGAGCAATGGTTACTACAGTTAACTAAAACTATGTAAAAAAATTTTTTTTACTTGAAATAAAAATCAATACAAAACACGTTTTTTTTCAGCTAGTTGTGAAAGCAATTTTCTGAATTTTATTTTGAAAATTGTCTGAATTTTAGTATTTGTTTAAAAGTACTAAAGTTAAAAGTACTAAAACTTTAACCAAAATAAAGGTGAAAACAGAAAATCTAAAAATAAAATTTAATTAAAAGCGAAACTAAAATAGAATAACTATAATACTAAAAGAACACAGGAAAAAATATTTTTAACAAGAAAACAATGTATATCGGGACTGTGTTTGAAGGTGAGAAAAGAGGGCTTGGTGCCATCTCTGGTTTAGCTTGTTTTTGCATAACTTGACAGTGTAAAAGACAACTTTAGTTTTTCTGTTTCACAATCATCATTTCATGTTGTTCTCTCAGAATTACATGCATCTGATGGATCTGGAGGAGACCTTCACTCCTTGGCTAAAATGAATGTGGATCGGTTGGCTGTGCTTTTAGACATATGGACATGTGAAACTGAATTTCTGGAACACAAAATACAGGTACGTGACGTGACTAAAATTTAAAAGACATTTCAATGATACTCTACCATTCAAAATGTGGTATTTTTGAAAGAAGCTCACTGTTCTATTTGAATATATGTTAAAATGTGATTTATTCATGTGATGCAAAGCTTCTTTCTCAACATCATTACTCCAGTCTTTTTCTCATTATTATCAGTGTTGAAAACAGTTCTGCTGCTTATTATTTTTGTAGAAACCGAGATACATTTTTTCAGGATTCTTAGAAAGTGAAAAAGAACAGCAATTATTTGAAACATTGTAACATTATGAAATTACATTTTCCAAAAAAAAAAAGTAAAAATTTACCCCACATGTTTGAAAAGTAGTGTACATCAGTGATAATCTGCTATCTTGTGTTTGCAGCTCTTGAATTGCTATTTGGAGACGTATCAGCATGTCACCGATCCAGAGGAACAGCTCAGGTTGGCTCAGGTCATCACAGACGTCATGCACAGAAGGCCACAGATGGATTTAACCGCTGGATATTTTGTTCAAGCTTACAGGGACACAATCGTCTGCCTCCAAAGCCACCAACAGCTCATCAAAGTAGTGCTAAACAGTCAGGTAACCGAGCATTTGCTCTTTACTCAAGTTTAACCCACCTGAGCTTTCATATTATTTTATTCTCTGATGTTTTCTGAATGTTAGATTGATGAGCAGAGACAATATCTGGAAAGAATATGGAGGGAGGGACAGAGTGGTTGTTCAAGTGAATACGGCCTGCCTCCAAACTACATTCCTAAACATCTGGTATCAGTCGGTGGAAGCCGGTAATGAAAAATATCAACTTTAACTTCAACATAAAATCAAATTTAAATTCACTCAGTTTATTTTTCTTACTACATGTTTGAACTGAAGACTGGAGTAATGATGCTGGAAATTCAGCTTGCATTACAGCAATAAATTACATTTTAAAATGCACTCTAATAAAAAACAGATATTTTAGATTGTAATAATATTTGACAATATTACTGTTTTTACTGTATATTTTATCAAATAGTGTAAATACAGCCTTTGTGAGCATAAGAGACTTCTTTCAATAACATTAAAAAATCGTAACCATTCCAAACTTTTGACCAGTAGTGTGTGTCTAAAACAAAAAAAGGCGGAATATATGTTTGAGGATGTCTCGTTGTTCTTTAATTGCAGGCCTGCTTTAAAGAGTGTGTATTTCTTAGAGATTCACCCCTCACTGTGTTTGGCGTCTCGGCTGTACGAGGGTCTTGAACGGGCCTGTGCTGAACTGTGTGAGCTGCACAGAGCAAAAACACCATCTCGGAGAGTCAAACTGGAGCAAAAACTCCTGGAAATGGCCCTGCGACATTGGCACACACTTGCTGCACCTGGAGCAACCTACAGTTCTCAGACACAGAAAGACGTATGTGTCTTTTTTTGATCCAAATAAGCTGTCAAACTTGTTGTGATGTTTAGGGGACAAATAAAAAGAAAAGCACTTTATTCATGTTAAAGCATTAATGAAATAAAATTCAATACAAAATCAGACAGACAGACTTTTGTGTTAAATCAATTTTGGGTTAAATGCATTGTCACTTCAAAGTATGATAAAGCAGAGATGCATATATTCTTTAATAGATGCCTGATACAGTCAGTGTTCTGTATTGTTTCAGTTGTTCTCAGATAGGTTCATCGAGGACCCTGTGCTGGTCAGAGAGCTGGGACTGTCTGTTGTCAGATCTGCAGAGGAACAGGAGAGGAAACAAGGCAAAGACAGACAGTTGTTCATGCTGAAGATGTTCTGCACATTGCTAGAGCTCGTCACACTCCGTCACCGCATCATTGAATCAGCGGCAGAGACCCAACATCTGTCCCAGTTGAGTTTACAACTGCTGAGCAGTTTAAATTTTCCTTGATTTTTGAAAAAAAAAGAACAGAATTCATTAAACTATAAATGCAGAATTCAAAACTTTAAATCCAGTTCCAGTAATTGAATTATGTATATATCTATATCTGTATATGTCTCTCTCGCTCTCTTTTTCTCTTACTCTTTCTCTTTGTATACAGTATATCTATCTATTTATCTATCTATCTATACAGTGTGTTTTAATTTTAAATACTTGATAGTAGGGAAGCACGATATTATTGGACCAGTATCGGAATCGGCTGATAATGGCTTTAAATGTAAATATCGGCATTGGCCCGATATGAAAAATTATGCCGATATGTCTTGCCGATAAGAGGAATAGGCAACATTAACTCACATGTGCTCAGGGTGTGCTAGCGATTAGATCATGTATCTGTGTAGCTCATTCTTGAAGCTAAATTTTGCCTGAATGGTGATTGGATTCACTGTTTTGGATCTCTGCATTTAAACTGAGAATGCATGTACAGAATGATGCGTTCGGTGTGTGATAGAGTAAACAGTAATAGCACTTGCAGCGGTATACTCCCCCGGGAGTTTTAATTCCGTAGGGGGCACTGTTGGCCTATACTAATAAAATGAAAGCAAAATACAGAAATAATATTTAGAATGTGTTTCTGATTAAATAAAGGAGTAATTGATGCCATAAAATCATGAGTATATTTTGATTTAAAGGTCAGAAGCTATAGCTTACATGAAAAAAATCATAAACATGAAACATAAATTAAATAATTTTATATATACTGATTTATTCATTAATGTGTAATTTGTTATAATTTTTAAACAAATTATGAGCTCTAAAATTTTTTCAGAATTTTTACAACTCTTTTGCTTTAGACCATTTAGAAATGTTAAAACTTAAAATAAAATGTTAAGGTTACCGCTGCATCTTTCTGGGGGTGAAAAATGCAGCGATTAATATATAGTTTATTTATAGTTATTTTCAAATCTTCAATGTACTGTCATGATAAAATAACTTTATTATTGTTTATTTAATTCTAACAAATAAGTTCTTGTTAAAAACTAACCAAAATTAAAAATAATTTGCTTATCAATTCTGCACAGGAGCGACTTGGTGTTGTTTCCAAACAATAGGAAATATTTTGGTATCGGCCAAAATGAGTTGAAAAATATCGGCATATCGGATATCGGCAAAATGCAATATCGTGCATCCCTACTTGATAGTATTTTAACCTCATGACAAAATTAGTTTTACTGCTAATATTTACTACGTTAATGGATCTCAGTAGGGGAAAAAAAAGTCATAAATGACAAAAGCTGAAGTCATAAAACTCTTGACTGAATGTGCTTTCTGTCGTGTCGCTCTAGATTATATAAATCAGTGGCTAGAGTGATGGGCTTTGATGAAGTTCATTTGTACCTGCGGCCAGTGCAGTTTGAGTTCGCTGTGCGGAAAGAGATTCCCAAACAACTTCCTGTGTTCATCACGGCCCTCCAGGACGACAAACAGAACGCTGACAGGTAAACATCTGCAGGACTGTCGTGCTCAGGATTTGAGACACAACATTTTATTATAATTATATATTTTTAAAAAGGCTTAATATCTTGCTATTTTGCATCTCAAGTAAATGTATCTTGATTTTAAGAATTTTTAAGTATTTGTAATTTAAAACAAGACAAAAATACTAAGTAATAAAATTTTTTTTTGCGATTTAGTTTATTTATTCGTGTTTCATAGGTTTGTCCCGAACAGCCTGCCTCTCGCTGTTCAGGAGCTTGATGAGAGTCATATTGGCAAATTTAGCTTTCTCTCTAATGAAGCAGTTTTACAGGTAATCACATGATGATTTATAATTGTTATTTTGGCACGTTATTTTTTTGTCCAGTATATTAATCGTTTGAGCTTGTGTCTGTGTGCTTCAGCTGATGAATCAGTCCAGTCTGGAGAACCTGCAGGTGGTTCTGGTGTGTCAGGTGGTGCATAAGAACACTCTGATTGGTGCAGTTAAACAAGCGTCCTTATGCTATAGGACAGAGAAGCTGGTTCAGTCTTCAGATACAGACCTGCTGCTGCAGAACGAAGGAACTACTTCCTCTGAAACCAGGAAACGTGATTTAGCTACTAGAAACAGGTCTGCATAAAACTGATCCAGAACATGTCCAGATTATATTTATATCACCAGAAATATGGTGTTTTGCATGAAGAAATTTACATTTTTCATAAAGTTTTTAGGATTTGTTTGCATCGTAACATTATTTTCATGACAGTTTAGCATATTTTCTAAAATAAGAAATGTTAGTTTATGCTTAAAGCAAAGAAAAAAAATCTCTGTCATTGGAGTGAGAATAATAAACTTAAATCAAAGGGAAAACAATATTATTTTTCTTACCCCATTGACAGATATTTTTTCTTGTTTTAAGCATAAACATTAAAGCATAAATCTTAAAATCTTAAAAGTTATTTTGCACCTGAAATAAACAAATCTTGATTTAAAAATTTAAAAATATTTGTAATGGGAAATAAAATTCTTTATTTAAAAAATGCAGAAAAAAAGATATTTTGATTTTTACATCATGCTAATATTTGCTTTTCTGCCTTTGTTCATTTAAATAATCAGCAATCATTGTATTTTATGACTGTTCTTATAGTTATTAATCTTATTCTTGTGCAAAATACAATGCAGTTCTTTGTGAAATTCACCAATATGTATAAGTAATCTGGATATGGACATTAAGACACGTTTTATCTGAGTATAGAAGGACCGTGTGAAATGTTTATTGTAATTCAGGCTTGCAGGTGCTTTTGTGTCCATTCAGCTGGAGAAAATGGGTCTTCGAGATGAAATGCTGAACACGTTTATAAAGAAGAAAGAACAGATGAGTGCGCTGAAGCTAAACTCTGTATGTAAGCATGATTTTATTTGCTAAATAAATGGAGAGACCTCAGTTTTCATTCATCCATTCTTCTCTCACTAGGAAGAAGTGGGCAGGATCAAGAGGAAACTGATTTTGGAGTTCTGCCACAAGTATGTTTAGTCAATAAACAGTGTTTACTGCTTTTTAAAAAAATGTATAGGAGGAGGTAATGACTCTGTGTCTATGTCTATTTCAGATTTAACAAGCGTATGTCCCAGTGCTGTGTCCGAGGGCAGGTTGTTGCTCTTTGCCACAGTCTCTCCTCGCTGCTGGATGAGGTGCCGCACATCCGTGACAATCACTTTGTGATGGGAAGACCCAGTGAAACCAGATCAGACCTGCAGTCAGACGACAGACTGTGTCCTGATCCAAGGTGAAGCATGCAGAAGAAAATACATGTAGAATGTTCTGATTTAATGGAATAAATTATTCTTTGTGATGCTGAATCTTGGCCAAACATTTGGACATGCAGAATTTATCTGCTTAATGAACTTAAAAACCTTATTTTTTTTATTGAAACAAGGTTATTTAGTTAACTAATAACAAAAAAAACTAATGTAAAATAATTGTATTCTTAGCTAGTTGCCAAACCCACATTTCTAATTTTTGTTTAGTTTAACTTGATGTACTAAAATAAATCAAGCAAAAACTGAAATAAAAATGTATATAAACAACATAAACATATTTAAAAACAAACAATTTTTTTTTAATAAAAACTATAATGGTATCTCAATAATACTACAATAATATTGGATCAAAAGGCTTGTGCTTAAATGCTTGAATATTTTGTTTTGCAGACAAATATAAATTGCTTCAAAAGTTTTTTTTTTAATTGGGCTGAATGGTGAATAATAAAAGTGAAAAATAAAATGTAAATGTTTATATTTAATTTTATATTTCATAGTTTTGATGGATTTTATATTATTATTATTCATTTATATTAGTTTATTTGATGAAATAGTTCAAACAAACAAAAATTCATAAACAAAAAATATAAATTAATAAATATAATAATATATAATAATTATTATTATTATAATTAATACTAATAATAATTAATAATCAGTTGTATTTTAATACTTACATTTTTATGTTTCATAGTTTTGATTACTTCTGTATTATTAAAAATGTGGAAAATAGTTTTTTTTTTTTCACTAAGTAAACAAATGGATAAAAATATAAGTCCACAGTCCTCAATTTTATTTAAATGTTTACATTTTATGTTGTTTCATAGTAACAGACATACACGCCCCCCTCTCTCTCTCTCCCGCTTCGCTTCCAGTCTATACTGACTTATATAATACTGACTTATCTTAATAAAAATGCAAAAACACCAAAAATAATCTAAAACAAAAAGATAAATGTTTATGATTTAAAATGTGGGAAATAGTCAAAAATAAAAATAAAGAAAGAAAGTGTCATCACTTTCCATAATGTAAATGACTTTCTAAATCATAACTGTTTCTGGCGGTTCAGGACATTTCAGCCTCGTCCCAGAAGACTGTTATCAGCTGATGGAAAGCGTCTGGTAAACCTGTGGTTCATCCCTCATTACACAGAAGTGCTGCTCATGTTCAGAGCTCTGGAGGAAAAGGTAAAATATCTGTGACTAATAAACATGGCACAGTGTCCCAGTTCTCATTAAAACACATTTTCTTTATAATTTGCTCAATGTGTTTGAATCAGCTGATTTTTAGTGGGTTCTTGTTACAGGAATGTCACCAGGCTCTTCAAAACACACTGCAGATTGTTTCTGCTCTTCACGACGTTGTCTGTTACCTGGTGAGCTTTGCTCGGCTGGGGAATCCGAACACTTCCTTCAGTCCCAGCAGCTCTCAGAGGCTCACAGCAGACTGGGGCGGCTTAGAGAGCATCGGTATAACTCTGTGAACACACACTACCCTGTGTTGTTTTTAGCCGATATTGTGTGACGTCCAGCCCAGCATTTCTTTACGCTCTGATGTTTGTCCAAAGGGGCTGAACTGTGGGATGTCCAGCGACAGATTGACTCTCTCTGTGAGCCCAGAAGTTCAGAGGCTGTCGCGAGGCTCCTGCAGCTACATAGGGACGTGCTCTTCCTGCGCTTTGATACCGCAGTGCGCTACATGATCAGGTGCTGGTAAATTACAGATTTCACAGTATTTGGGCCAACGACAACAATGTTACAGAGGAGAGTATTTTTGGTTTTCCTATTCCAAATTAGAGATGTAATTTATGCTGGATTCATACATTTTTGAAAAACTTTTATTTTTATTTCCATTGACATCAGATAAAGAAATATTCAGTGGTGAAACCATTAGGGAGAAAAGAATATTTAATAATAATAATAATGTATAATAACCTTTTTCTAATTTTCCTTAAACTTTGCATAGATGTTAAAGTACACGTTATTATTATTAGTAGTAGTAGTAGTAGTAGTAAAATTTTTAAGAGAAAAATATTTGTAAAAATATAATGAATTTTGTTTGTTGTCTTTTGTCGTAACTTTATCATAAATAGATCAAATTATATTTAAAAAATAAAGAAAGTAAGAAAAAGAAAGTAACATTAGTCTCAATTTTTATTTTGTATCATTGAGATACTATTATAATTTTCTATTAATATTTTGAATCAGTTTTAAATTTTATATTTTCTGTGTTCATTTTAGTTATTGTGGTGTTTTTGTTTAATTTTTAATAGTTTTAATAGATGTGTAAAATAAATAAATATAAAATAAACACATTTAAAAAGTGAAATACATTTTTGTTTTAGTTAGTTTAGTACATACAGTTACTAAATGATAATGAAAAATGTTGCTTTGACAACTAGCTAAAATAAAATGTTTAACTTTTTAAATATTTTATTTGAGTTAACATTTATTTCAAGTAACTTTTTTTTATATATAGTTTTAGTTATAATAACCCTGGATATTCTTAAGTAAATGTCAGAAAATGAGTATTACATTATTGACCCGTATTCACATTTTTGATTCTCCACAAGGGAGGCGTTCCTCTCCTCTGGAAACCTCTCGGCCTATCAGAGCGTGAGTGAAAACATGAGCCACGCCCTCCCTCTCATGAGTGACAGCATGATGGGAGGAGCCAGTTTCCTCCCTGTTCCTGAGCCGCTAGAACCGGCCAGGCCTCAGGTGAGGAACCACCAGGCCTTTCCAGTATACATGTGTTTATAAGGGTCCCAGGATGCACCTCGTCAAGTTGGTTGATGAATCTCACTGTCCATGGTGTTTAATTTGTGGTTTTAGGCCAAAAAATGGTATCCATGGAGATCTTTCATTGCAATCCATGGATCACATCCTTTGATTATATGGGACGTTTCACCGATTGAGCATTACATGCAGGTGTGTTGCATTATGAATACATTTTTAAGTCTTCCTCTGCCTCATTAGGGATCAGGGTCATGCAATGTCATGTTTTTGTAGCTCTGCCTCTCTGATCTGAACGACCACTGTAGAATGGAGGCTAATGGGGCGATTCTGGGCGTATCTCTGATCATTGATGATGTGCTGAGCAGTGGAAGAGATGCAGCGCCGCTCCAGCTACAGACCACAGGAGACCCCGACATCACCGCAACATCTGATAGAGAAGTAATTCAGTTAAAGATTGTCTCCCATTCGGTTCATAAGTTAGGAACCTGAGTAAAGTGCAACAGTCGAGTTCTAAAAGTAAAAAGTTCAATTTTAACCATAACATATAAACCTTTAAAGACAGACCTGTTGTGAGCTCAGAGGTTGTTAATCGACTGTATATGCTTTTGTTGAAGCCGACTGCTCACATTATTTCAACGTATTTTTAAAATATTCATTTAACAGTAGAATTTGTTGTGAAAAACTAAATTTCCCATGATGCTCTGCAGAAAATTTCAGCAATCAGTGTCATGGCCAGCATTTATTTTTTATTTTTTGCATTTTATTATGTCATTCGCGAGGCTCTATGGGATTGTAGTTAAAATGAAAACTGTTAGGTAGTACTGTAAGTCTTGTATTTTTTTTTTTTTTTTTTTTTCGATTCTTACTTTTTTTGCTTCAAATCAAAATTAGTAATCAGTTGACCTCATTGCTGGTTGGTTTGTTTCATGGCTTTTAACTTATTGACAAATACTTTTTTTTTTAAAACCCTATGAGAAAAATGAATGGAAAAAATACTTCCTGAACCAAAGCTGCTAAAAAAGTGGGAACTAAATATCACATTCATTTAACCCAAACACCACAAGAAGTAAAAGTTGGAATGACAGGAAAAGAAATGTACTGGTTTGCAATTCAAAGAAATGTTCAATTTTGTGACGAAATAGTTTTGATCTTGAGGTGTGTGTTCTGCATTTCTGGTGTGTTCATACATCACTGTTTGTTGAAGCACATGTGTCTCATCGTCATTTTTTAGGTTCTTGATGATAACATGGGAGATGTGGAGAGAAAAACGGAGGTTGCGTCTAAAACTCAAGACTCCGTACAGTCCCTGATGAAGCAGCGGGGATTTTTACTGCTGTGGAAGCAGATGGAGGTTTTTAAAGAGAGCTGGACTCAACGACAGACGGGTGTTGAGAAAATAAACACCCCTGCGCTGTTTAAACACTTATCTCAGCTTTACAGGTCATGAACATTTCATCACTCTTAAACATTCACTCTTTCATAGAAGTTTATGGTGAAACAAATATGTACAGTATGTGTTTACCTGACCCATGATCTTGTGTTATAGGGTGGAGATTTACTTCCCCAGCATGCAAGCTCTGGCCCAGCAGATGGAAAAGGAGAAGGAATATGAGATTTTGCTGTCTCAGACTCAATCTGTCCTTCCACCACCTGGAGCAGCAGAAGTTGACGTCAAAACATGGCAGGTAGTGCATGTGAAACAGGGTGGTTATGGTAAAACTATTAAAACATTTTGTTAATTGAAATGAAACTAAACTAAAATATAAATGAAAAACTTAGACTAAACGAAAACTATAACTAAATGAAGCTAAATGAAAATTATATATGTTGCCTTGACAAATAACCCAAATTAAATTACTAATGGACTACAATAAACTGAGTTAAAAACTAAAACTGAAATAAAAACAATTTAATCCTAAATAGTATTATTTTTAAAAAATGAATGTGACAAAATTAAAAAATGATAAAAGCATAAATTAAACTAAAATAAAAATCAAAATCAAAAATATAAAATAACTGCTAATTCAACATATTAGTAAAAACTATAATAGCATATAATTGATAAATAATAATAGTATATTAAGTTTAAGTTGAAGCACTAAAATGAACTGGAAATAAAAACTAAATCTGAATTAAACTTGAATTAAACAAAAAATAAATTAAACGAGTAATATTTAAAAAGAAACAAAACCTAATTAAAATGGCAAAAGCATATAACAAAATGACTAAAAATGAAAGTAACATTAAAATGAAAACATTATATGAAAATATAAAAATAAAGCTAATTTAACGTTTTTAAAAAATCTATAAATTATATTAGGGTATGATGTTTAAGTTGAAGTAAATATATAAAAACTAAATTGAATTAAGAATAAATAACAAAACTGAAATAAAAATAACAAAACAAACAAACCCTAATAAAAATGACAAAAGCACAAATAAAAAAACAACAACTAAAGACTAAACTAAAATTAAAACTGTATAAAATAAAATCTAATTCAAAATATAAATAAAAACTATAATAGAATACTAAAATAACACTGCTTTTTATTTACAAACACTGGGATCTGTAAAGGAGAGATCAGAACAATCATCAAATCAATATGCTTTATGACTGCAAAACTAAAGAAATGATGCAGTTTTGAGGAATGCTTCTTAAAAAGCATTGTGCAGTTTTTCATTTATATTTAATTTATATACAAACGTTTTCGGCAGTTTGTTAGTGTGATTCTTTAACTGATGTCTTTGGCATAATCCATTTCAGACTGATGATTTTGCCGTGTTTGTTGTAGTTACTGAGACTCTTGGAGGTCACGGAGTGTGACATGATCAGAGCGCTTCAGAAGAGGATTAGCTGTGAAATGACTCTAGTGATGTCGGAGCGCTCACGGCATGACGCACAGCTCCCCGCAGGTACCCAGCATCCTCTTCTCCTGCAGGAACCCAGAGGAGATCAAAGAGCACGATGGGAGGATGGCGCCGGGCCTGATTCTCTCTGCAGGCTGTCATTAGAAAGCCAATAAACTTCACCACAGCTAGTCTCTTATATTTAGGATATTGTAACATTTTCATCTCAACAACAACGACAAAAAATAGACCTCTCTGGAATGCATTGATCTTCTCCTTCTGTCTTCACATGTCATGAAGAACTGTGGAAACGGCCTTCGATGAAGCACAGTGTTTCTCTAGAGAGGCCACAGATTGTGGAGGATTTCATCCAGCGGTTGATGAATGGTGTTGAGCGTGAGACTGATGGACAGGTAAATATTTCTTGCTACACTTTAAAAACAAAGGTCTCAAAAGAGACAGTACCACCTTTCAGTGAACAGTTTTTAATTTTTTTTTCCCGTAGTGTGAAGAACATTTTAATATTATAAAGAACCTTTTTCCACTTTAAAGAACCTGGAAAGGTTCTATGGATGTTAAAGGTTCTTAATGAAACTTTCAGTGCCAATAAATAACCTTTATTTTAAAGAGTATAGGGTTGTTTCAATGCCATAATTAATAATGGACTGATATATAAACACTGAGTGTTTTATAGGTGACGTTCTCCAGCGCTCATCTGCAGGAGTGTTTGACAGAACTGACTTGTGCTGTAATGAATCACGAGCGGAGCGTCTTCCAGCGATATTCCCAGTTTTATGAGCAAATCCTTCAACAGCAGGAACAACTTCTTTACCAGAGAGAGCAGGTTTGTCTACACTATTCATGGTTTTGTGTCTCTTTTGCTCACTAAGGCTGCATTTATTTGATTTAAAAATACAGTAATAACTGTAATATTGTAAAATATTATTAACATTTAAAATAACATTTTTCTATTTGAAAATATTTAAAAGTGTAATTTATTTCTGTGATGCATTTTTTATTATTCAAGTCATTATGGATCACAGTCTTCAGTCACATGATCCTTCAGAAATCAATCTAATATGCTGATTTGCTATTCAACAAACATTTTGTATTATTATCAATGATGAAAACAGTTCTGCTGCTTAATATTTTTGTGGAAACCATGAAGTGTTTGACAAATAGAAAGTTGAAAAGAAGAGCTTTTGTTTGAAATAGAAATCCTATGTAACATTATAAAAGTCTTTACTGTCACTTTTGATCAATTTAGTGCATCCTTGCTGAATAAAAGTATTAGTTTTTTTTGTTTTTTTTTTTTTTTTTAAGTTGGTGAAGTGAAAAGTTAAGATGCATGTATTTTTCTCACCTGTGAATAATCTGTATCCACAGGATGTTAAAGAGCTGGAAGTCAAAGAAAGGCAGGCCAGTGACCCCTACAGAAAGGTATACGCATGTTTGTGTGTATATCTCCATGATTCTTCAGTACATGCTCATTAAACACGTCTGATCTCAGGTGGCGGATGTGTGTCGTGGGATGATGGCTGACATCACGGCCCTGCGTGCCAGAGTTTGTCAACTGGAGGAGGAGAAGAGAAGCTTAGATCAACATCTTAACCTCAAACACAGAGAGCGCTATGACACGCTGGTTCACCAGCTATTTTCCACATGCGTTCTTCTGAAGGTGTGTAAGTTTTTAGTGTTGACATATAGACTAAAAGCCACAAAAGTTCAATTTTGATATCATAAAATCATTAAAACATGAACTACAGTATATGTAGCATGATGTCATCTGGCTCAGCTCTCTGTGCCGCCCACAGTCACGTCTGGACAAATACCATATGAATATGGACCAAGATGTGCGACAGCTGGTGAGCAGCGTGAGGAAGGAAGGCGTGGACAGAATCATCAAACTGAAAAATAAATTATCCTCCACTAATGATAACGAGACCCTCATTCACACACTTCATGAGGTGAACCGCTAGAATGAGCTTTGCTATAAAGGAATAGCTAAGTTATATTGTAATATCTCACAAAAATATCCAAGTCATAGTTCACCCCTAAAATAAAAAAAAAGAAATATATATATATATATAGCAAATTAATTAAACTAATTTTGTTTTTTAATTATTTATATAGAAATAACACCTGTTTAGGACCATGTAGACCTTTTGATTTCTAATGTGACAATCTTGTCACTAATGTAATGTTAAAAAAGATGGAAATATTTGGAAATATTGTGGTGTATGTGGGTAAAATTTAATACAAATTTATTTTAATAATTGTAAAATTATATGATTAGCATGACAATAATTTTTGGGGGGAAATATACAAAATTGCCATTAAAACTATATAGTATTGCAGAAAAAAAATTTTTGCATATATTTTTTAAGCAAAATATACGCAAAATTTAATGCAAAAATTATTTTTTTTTTTAATGCAAAATATATATATTTTTTTCTGTTGATTGCCGTGAAATGTGACCTAGGCCTTTCTTTGTGACGTTCAAACTATTATCTGTTTGTTTTGTTCAGAAAGAAGTATTAGAAGATCTTCATGCAGAGAATAGTAAGCTGGCTGGACTTGTGTGTAAACTGAGAGCCTTTAACCACTGGAGGCTGGTGATCACTCAAGAGAAACTACAAAAAGAGCTGCTGCAGTGGAAACTGGTATCAATCACGTGTTCAGTAATCCCATGCTTTGGTTGGTCTCTCCACCTCTTCTTTTGCCCTTTAGCAACTCTGAATGTTGCTCCTGTGTGTCCAGAATGAGGTGTCGTGTAAAACTGAAGCTCTTAAAGTGAAGATGATCTCAGAGCAGAAGGAGACTGGTCTAAAACAAGAGCTGGATGCTGTGCAGGAGGCCATGCTGCAGTGTAAGAGTGAATATGAACACATCCAGAGACAGATCACACAGCAGGTACAGCACCATCAGCCTTCTCATCTTGATGTCCTTAATTTGGCTTTGCTGTGTGCAAACTGAGCCATCATAAAGACAGAAGTACCTGAAATATATATGACACTTCTAGACCGAAGTGGATTAAAAATGAGCTTAGTTTGATGATATGATCTTAATCCAGGAGTGTAAAAAGTACTGAGAAATTGTATATACAGATACTGGATCAAGAACAGATACTACATCTAAACATTTACTCAATTAAAAGTCTAAGTGCATGCACTTTTCTTGTCTTTTAAATTTACTTTTGAAATTAAGTAGAGATAATTTTGATGCAAAAACTTTCTAAAGAAACTAATATCCTGTTACCTGCCTGTTTTCAGCTATAATTTTGCAATTGGAAATTTGAATATAGTGATCTTTAGACTAATAAGCAAGACTGAACTGAACAGTGTTCACTCAAATTAATCCATCTATACAGCTATGGTTATTATAAAACACATTACTACACTTCAGAGTAATGTGTCTGAAAGGGATGGTTCACCAAAAAATTAACATTTTGTCATCATACTTTGTACTTTTAAGTGTACATGAAAATATAATTAACTAAAACTTACAGTAAAAACCATAAAAAAAACATTGTTACTTGAAATATAATAAATGTTAACAAAAAATATAAAAGAAACCCATACTTATTTTATTGAAACTATTTGCAGAGGCAACATTTCTCATTTTTATTTAGTTTCACTTAATGCACTAAAAAACTAAAACTAACCCTGAAATAAAAATAAATAAAAACTAATAAAAATGGAAAAAACAAATTTACTAAAACTTTACATTTCAAATGAAAATGTGAAATATAAAAAATAAAAACTAATTTAAAATATTCATAAAATCCATAATAGGATCTTAAAATAGCACTGATTGTAATGGAGTAAAAAGTATTATATTTAACATTCCGTTTTAGCAGAACTCGAGCAAAGTACAGATTCCCCAAAAACATACATACGTGTAGTAGTCAAATACTACTACTATAACACTTTACACCTCTGTCTCAGTCTCAGAAGCTGCAGGACATGGAGCATCGCTCCACACGAGACGCACAGAGCCGACAGGAGCTGCAGGTGCTGCGGATGCAGAGTCTGGAGCAGCTGCAGGAAGACGTGGAGGACAGAGAGAGTCAACTCAGAGCTCTGAGCGCACAATTCGAGAAAAACAGCAAACAGACAGAGCTGCGGCAACAACGCAGCCACAAGCAAATCAAACACGTGAGTCTCAACTGCAGGCTTTGTAATGATTATTATACATGTGTTAGATTTCAGTAGGCAAGACTCTACAGGCAAAACCATTGTTTTTTCATGCACTGCTCAGTTTTGCTTCCCTAACTTGTCTTCTTTTAGACTAGTGGAAAGAAAACATTCAAAACACACATTTAAGTGTTGTTTATTGTATCACACATTATTTTTTTTTGCGTCTGTAGATTTCAGTTACAGTGCATATCTTTAAAGTCAATTTCCTCTCCGTTTCAGCAGCACTTATACCAAACTTTAAAGTTTTGCTCTTATCTATATTCTGAAGGTTTTTATATAAGGGTTTGTTCATATATTATTCAGATGATCTACACATTTTATTCTTAAAAACATGGTGAAAATGTTTTTTTTTTTTTCTGGCTGTTGACAGTATTTTCTGATTTATGGAGCGATATCCAAAATCAGTGAAAACCTTTAACTTTAATATGTCAACAATATTTAACAAGAATTTTGAACCTGGTTTTATCCAATGTTCAGATTTATGTGCAAATTATTGCATTTAAAAAAAAAAAATTTGATCATGCCTCATTTGCATATTTAAACATAATATTTCAGAATCTTGTAATACATAAGAATTGTCTTATTGTACTATGACTACCATATACAACTAATCTTCCCCCATTTGATTAGTGATATCAATTTTTACCCTATCCACCTGTAGTGTCTTGCCTTAAACTTCAACATCAAACTGAAAAAACTAACTTTTAGAAATATTGTGAAAGCTCAAACAGTAAAGCATGATGCTAACAACACCAAGGTCATGGATTCAATTCCCAGGGAAGGAATGCATGAACTGATTAAATGTATTCCTTTACTGCAATATAAGTGGATTTGTATAAAAGCATCTGCCACATGCTTAAAGATTAAGTATCTTGTGTTTTGAAGGTGAGAGGTCAGCTTCATCAGGAGCGGAGCCTGAAACTAGAGGCGTTCCAGCAGGTGGACAAACTACAAAGTCAGATGCACAGTTTTGAGTCATCATTGTGTAAATCTACATTTCCTTCAGGTGCTTACAATACTGATTTTTACTGACCTTTTTTTTTTAGCATTAAGAAAGCATTTTTATTCATATCACTCACTTTTGTTCATGCTTAAGGACGCCAAAGCTCCTCCTCAAGAAGGCTACATTTAAGAAACGCATCAGCAGGTAGACCACATTGTCATTTTCTGGTTCTGTCTGCTTCTAAACTTGACTTGTTCACCTCTGTGGCTTCTTGTATTGCAGGTTTGCTCAGGAACAACTCAGTTATGTCTTTTACAAACAGTAGCTTTATAAACACAACTGATGAGCTCAATACTGAAACGGGTTGGAGAGAGTCCTGGACGCCCCTGGACAGACCCAAAACAGTGAGTTAATTGATTCTATAGTAATAGACATTTAGTCATGCCAAGCCTTACAGGATAGTCTGACCAAAAAAAGTGTATCTTTTCTCCTGACTGTTCCTTTAAATAAAGGTCTGATCATAGCACAAAGAACATCAGTTATGTGGTGAGAATTTAAATGTCTCTTTTAACATTCCATTGTTCTAATTCACAGAATTCCAATCGTCTTCGTCTGGACATTTCAGAGGCGCTGTTACCCAGTCTTCCTGATGGAAACACGTCTTCGAACCACCTGACATACCAGAATCTTAGATTGAGTCACAAGTAAATAATCACAACTGTACTAACTGATACCTTTTGATTAATTTTGAGACTTGAGATTGTAGATGTTGAGATTATTACTTGTGCACAAATGACCCTAACCTAAACCTGCACTCACCTAAATTACCCTGACTGCTCTGATTATTTGTGCATTAACGAAAAACTTAACGTTTGCCATTACTGGGTGAATCTAATGCATGGGTCACATTTCCATTCCAAAATCAAAATAATATGATGATTTGCATAATTGTTTGACAGTTAAGCATATTTCCCCCCAAATTGTCATTACTATTTTCGAGCAGGACTATTTTATATCCAACCAATGCCAAAGTAACTAAAAACATTAAAAAAAAAAAGAAAGAAAAAAGGTATTTATTTTAATAAAATAGACAGTAACTGAAATTAAATATAAAAAACATATTTCAGCTAGTTACCAAGGCGGCATTCACATTTTCATTTAATTTAACTAATATTTTACTACAAATAATTAAAACTAACACTGAAATAAAATGAATAAAAACTATATAGACACTTTTTAAAACCAAAACTAATAGAAATGACAAAAACAGCAACATTACTAAATCTTTAAAATATAAATGGAAAGGAAAAGCTAAAATAATTGAACTAATTTACAATACAAAAACTAAAACAGTATTCCAATCATAATAAAATCACACTGCTCCGTACTATTATGCAAAAAGTCACATTCTATTAAATGCAATGTCCAAATATTTACATTAGGTTTTCTGTTAATTTAAAAAATTAAAATTATTATATGTGCAATAGTAAACATTTTTAGTAAAAATGAATCATTAATTCTTTCCACATTACAGAAATAATAATAAAAGAATCATTTTTTTTGCAAAATGGCAATGAACACTGGTTGGACAAACTTATGCCACTAAGTAAATTTTTCTTGTGTCATGCTGGATAATTACACTTAAATAAATACATTTGGAGTTGCATGTACATGAACCATTGATTGTCTTTTGTCTCATTAACAAGTACAAAAACAAACCAAGAATGGCTATGCTTCATGATTCATATTGAAGTCATTTAAAAAACAAAAAAAGATGCTTGTTCTTAAATACTCAGCTTGACTGATTAAAATATAGCCATTTACAACAAAGGAGAATAAGCATAAGCATTGTTCTTTTTACAAACAGCAACTCGTTCATAATGCTGATGCTTGTTCTCTTTTGTTGTAAATTTGAATTTGAACAAGTACAAAAACAGATTAAATATGGCTATGCTTTATGAAAAAGTCATATTGAAATCATAAATAAGATGTTTCTGCTTGTTCTCAGATTTAATATGTTAATATACAACTATTTATAATAAAAGAGAACAAGCATCAGCATTATGGACGAGTCTGGCGGATTCAAGCAGTGTCTGTTCAGTTTTGCGGGTTCATGCTGGTGGTGTAGAGGTACGAGACCGTTCCAGCCTGGATCTGGAAGGTTTGGCCCTGGATCTGATCGCTGGGGATCTGCTCGCTGGTCTGGCTGATGGAGATGGGCTGCCCGCTCTGGCTGCTGATGTGAATGCCTCCCGCTGGACTCGTCCGGCTGGGATTTTCAGCAGAGCTCTCAGACAGCTGGTGGATCACCTGCAGCTGCTGAGAACTTTCGTGATGAACCTGCAGCTGCTCCATGGCTTCTTTAGTCAGCGTGATGACGTGCATTTGCTCGGGCTGTTCGCCGCTCACCTGGCTTCCTAAAACGCTGATGGTTTGGATTTGAGTACTGGCGTCTAACCCGTCTGGCGTGACCAGCGCCAGGTTTTGGACGTGACCAGAAGGTTGGGTGAGAAGCGTGAGACCCTGCTCCACAGAAGTATCTTCTGCAGTGATGATGCTGATACTTTGATCTTGGCCCAGGTTGATGTTGTCCACCTCGCCGGTCACCACCAGCTGGATCTCCTGCTCGGGGTGCGTGGGAAGTTGGTACGGCTGGAGCCGGAGGATGCTGTGCATTTCTTCAGTTCCTGATGTGGCCTCCACCGGTGCAGGCCCGTGGTCTCAGCTTCTCCTTGTTGACGCTCCTTGTTGTGAGTCTTGGTGTGAGCTTTAAGGTTGTCCATTCGGGCAAACGACAAGCTGCAAATGGAACACGTGAATGGCTTTTTACCCGTGTGAGATGCCACGTGACGCCTCCTGGCACTGGGGTCGGAGAAGGTCTTATCGCAGATATTGCAGTTGTATGGCTTCTCTCCTCTGGATGGGGAAAGGTCATTTTATAGCATGGTGAGTAGAGTAAAAAAAAAAAAAAACGTAATTCCAACTCTTACTATAATTAACACCACGATTCTCTAGTTTTCTGAAATGTTATGTTTAAATATGCAAATGAGGCACTGTATAATTAAATATGCACTAATTTGCATACATTTTCAGAAAGCAAAACTAGTGGAAAGAAAACATCCAAAATGTTTATTTTATCAGCAGATTTCAATTAGCGTAGGCTACATACAGTATCTTTTAAAGGCCGTTTTCTCAAAATGTTTTCATCTTCCGCAGCACTTACATAAACCAAACTTTACAGCTTTACTTCTATCTATATTCTGAAGGGTTTTACAGAGGGGTTTGTTCATATATTATTTGCCTGGTTTTATACAGAATTTTATTCCTAAATCTTTTTTTTTTCTGACTGTTGACAGTATTTTTCCAATTTATGTAGTGGAAAGTAGAGATCTTGAATATAGATAGTATGTAAGTGCTGGTGACATGGAGATGAAAACTCATTTTGACAAAAGAAGTCTTTAAAGATGTGTACAATAATTAAAATATACAGATGGAAATAGATAAAGTATAGACTAAAAAAATGAATATTTTGGATATTTTCTTTCCACTAGTCTGAAACAACACTTAATGAAAAGCCAAACAGCCCAAAATGTCGAATCTAACTGGTGCATAAAAAACAATGTTTTGCCTGTAGTGACAGTATTTTCTGATTTATGGAGTTATAAAAAGAAATATCCAAAAACACCCTCTGCTAGCTAGCTAAATATATGAATGAAAAATGTCAGCAAAATTAAACAAATACATTTTGAACCTATATCTTTATGCAATGTTTGAATTTTTGTTCTGGAATTGTATGCGCATTAGGACATATTTAATTAGACAACTCATTTGCATATTTAAACAACATTTTGCAATTCTGTAAATATCATGCAAAACTTTGTATGATATGATGATATCTATTAGTAACATTTTTCCTCTTCTCACCTGTAGTGTTTTAATGTGCAAAATAACACATGTTAATTTCTGACCTGTGTATCCTGATGTGTGTCTGCAGTGTGCTCTTGGCTGTGAAACACTTCCCACAGATCTCACATGTGAACGGCTTCTCACCTGCAGCAATAACATGGTGTTTACACAGCACAGATAGTATGTGAATTGTAAAGCAGTTTAATGTTTTAAATGTGATGTGTTCATTACCAGTATGAGTTCTCAAGTGCTTCTTCAGTTGAGCGGCATCCATAAATTTATGATGGCATTGTGCACACTCAGGTAACTCTTTTCCTGTGTGAATGCGGTAATGGCTTTTCAGCTGCCGCTTCTGACTGAAGCTTTTCCCACACTGTTCACAAGTGAAGGATTTATTCTCTGTGCAAAGACAATGAAGCATTTCATAGAACATAAAGCAGTAGAGTATATTCAGTTTTTAGAACATGCACTGTTGTTTTGGAAATTTACTGTAATAATAACAATGTTTGGGGTTGGTTTTAATCTTGTTTTTGTAAAAGTCTTTGTCACTTTTGATCAATTTAATGCATCCTTGCTGAAAAAAACTATACTTTTTAAATCTTACTGACCCCATATATTTGAATGGGAGTGTTGCAAGCAGTACAGTGCAGTGGTTTGGTATATTTGCGTTACCTGCGTGCAGGTTCATGTGCTCCAGCAGCGAGTGTTTCGTGGACAGCGCTTTGGAGCATATGGTGCAGATGAAGGGCTTTTCTCCCGTATGCATGCGCTGATGAACCAAAAGAGTGTGTTTCTGGGTAAAGCCCTTGCCACAAACACTGCATCTGAATGGTTTTTCACCTGCATGAAAGGAAAATGTACATTTATTTTACATTAAGACTTCCATTATGGACATTTAATGAATATCAATAATATCTGCTGAAATGCTTACATATAATTAACAGAATTAGTGTTACTATAGTTAATTAAAACTAAAACTTAAACCATTAAGAACATTTTCATTACCTGAAATAAAGTAAACATTAACTGAAAAAAAAAAAAAAAAGGTACTTTATTTCATCTAGTTGTCATCTATTTCTCGTTTTGGTCAAGTTGAAATTGAATGGCTAAAATAAAACTAATGAATAAAAATTAATAAAAACTATATAGACATGACAAAAAATGACAAAATGTTAACATTTATGTACAAACAGAAAATATATATATAAAAAACTATAATAATAACTAAAACCAACTAAAAATAAAAATAAAAAAATCGCTACGTTAACATTATTTTATATCGGATAGTTGCCGAGGCATCATTTCTCATTTTCATTTAAAGTTAAAGTACTGCAATAACTAATTGTAAATTAGCTAAAACTACTAAATAAAAATTCATAAAAACAATATAGGCATATTTAAAAAAAAAAAAAAAAAAAAAGACAAAAACACAACATAATTACTAAAACATTGTGAAAACAATATAAAAAAATAAAATCTAATTCAAAAAATTAACAAAATCTACATCAGTGGTATTAAATGTAAAAGTGAACAGCATGTTGACCTACTCACATACTCATAATCCATTTAGTGAGTAATTCAAACAGACTTTTAAAGCCTTGATTTTTTTTGTCTGTTTTTCTTTTTTATATCCCCTTTCATCATCATTACTTTTTAGTCGGTCGTATTGAATAATAGAAACTGAGTTGTACCTGTATGAGTGCGCTGATGTATCTTCAGAAACAGGTGATTTTTAAAAACCTTCCCGCACTGGTCACACCTGGCCTCTGTGTCCGGGTACTTCCTCTTGCGTCCTCTCTTCCCCGGCTCCCTGCGCTCCGAGAGCTCGTCTTCTAACCTGTATCCCTTCAGCTTGACAGGCTGCTTTATTTTGCGTTTGCTGTGACGGGGTCTGTCCTCTCGGGGGTTATAGTCGCTGTCGCTGACGTCTCTCGGTGGGGAAGCGGGATCTAAGAGAGGTTCTGTGGGCTCAGAGGTAGTTTCCGCTGGTAAACCGCTTTCTGGATTCTCCTTTTGGCTCGAATCCTGAGTGTGAATGCTCTTTTTGGGCCGCCCTCTTTTACGTTTTGTCTGTATGCATTCATCAACACCATCTCCCTCAGCAGACACCACAATTTCAGCCGTTGAACTGTCCTTTTGAAGGTCCTCGTGGGCTTTGAGCAAGTCTCGGATGTCCAGAATCCGTGCCATGTCAAGCAGCTGCTCAGAGCTGCTCTCGTCCACAGAAACATTTGCGCTGTAGATAAACTCAAGCACGGCCGAGAAGGTTTTCGCAGCCATGCCATCCAGCTTATACACCGACTGGCTTACCTGATCTTCAGCGGTGAACATTAATGAGAAATACTCACTGCTCGCTGCTAAAAGAGCCTTGTGCGCCTTGAAGTGCACATCTTCTACGATGAGGGTTATGTCACAGAGCAGTTCTCTTCTTCTGAGCTTGTCAAACTTATGGAGGATTGTGTCCTTGTGTGTTTTTGAATGCAGAGCGAGAACAGATGATGGTGCAGACATGATGCTGTTACAGTGAGCTTTAATCTAAAGAGGAAAAAGTTGAAACAGTCTATCAAGTTTGCAATAAAATTTTGCTTCAGAACCTAGATGGGTATCAAGTGGTGAACAACACAACACCAAACCCATATTTAATATATTCCGAGTCATATTTTCTTTTACTTCATATAGTCTTGTTCATGGTTTTTGAGGATGAAGGCATGTCACACAACAAGTCTGATTTGTGTGGTTTCTAAACAATGAAACAAATTGTTTTCTCTTCCCCTTATAAAAGTTGATAAGCCTTTTCACTATATGCAAATCAAACTATGCACACTCTTGTGAAAGTGTGCTTAATTGTATTGAAAATGCACTTGTAGTGTACTTCAAATCTTATAAGTATATTTTTAAAAACCTGTCTTTGCAGACAATATAATACTAATGAAATAATAGTCCACTTAAAGGGATAGTTCACCAAAAAACTGTCATCTTTTACACACCCTCAAGTTGTTGAGTTTTTCTGTCTTTTTCATCGTTGAGCACAAAAGAAGATATTTTGAAGAATTGTGGTAACCAAACATTTTTATGGTCCCCAATGACTTGATAATGAGTAAATAAATAAATAAAAATACTATGGAAGTCAGTGGGGACCAGAAACTGTTTGGTTACCAACAATCTTCATAATATCTACATATGCTTCTAATAACAGCATATATTGCACAGTATATATTAAAGTATGTTTTAAATCATCATGTTTTTATTCTCTTTCATCCTGCTTGAAAGAAGTACACTTGATGTTGACTAACATACTAAAGCACATAAGTTAATATATTTTAAATGATACAAATTGCAACTTCATCATTAAAAATGTGGAATTATAGATTTTAGTTTACCATAAATGCTTGTCAGCACATTCAGCAGTACATTTTAATTACAAAAACAATTACATTTGAAGATGTACTTAAGCCAAAAAGCTCTCTAAAGTTAAGCTAATTGCATTTAATTTAAAGTTTAATGCATTTTGAAATTAAATTTCAAACAACATGCAATCAAGTGTCTGAAAACTTTAATCACATTCAGTTCTCAGCATAATAAAGTATGCTAAATGTAGTATGTTTTCACACAGGCCGTTCTATTTAGCAGTTTTTCCTCCTCCTCCTCCTCCTCCTGTCCTTGACCCATCAGATCAGACCAACACATTTATTTGAGCTGTTACCAACCATGCACCATGCATGCATTCTTTGATGTACAATGTAGCCTAAATACGATATGGTACATGCATATGGTAACATTCAGAACCAATGTTATTTCCGTATTTGGACCCAAACTACTATATAAGCCAATATTTATTTGATAAATTAATTCTTCTGAAACATTTTACAGAAATATCAGCAAATGCATGCATGAATGAATCATACGACACAACTGTGCACGCAACCTGAGCTGTAAACAGAGTCTAGTTTAGTGCAGAGAATGTTCTGCACTGCATCACAAATTGTATGTGCACAGTGGGTCACACACGCGCGCGCAGTGTGAATCTTCATGTATATCTGTGTCAAAGGTCTTTGAACACAGTAATAAATGAATACAATGCTTAAAGCCCAGCGCCATGTGTAGCAACAAAGAGCAGCTTCGCTTTCCCTTCTAAAACACGCTCATATCGCTAAAAGACTAACGCTGATTTGAAAATTACAACATTTTATCTGCAAAACGCACTTCAAAGAATAATTGAACTACTATCTGAACACTATAATATACGATTAAGCTTTCAGGACCTTACCTTAAAGGAACCGTTTCAGACAGGCATATCTCGCGAGAATTGCATCGCGTGATCACAGAAAAACGAGCAGATAGAAAGGCAGCAGTGAATACCAAAAGGGGCGGGGCGGTTTTTATTATTTTATGTTTTTAATCAACCACTTTCAAAGTTTATTATTATTATTATTATTATTATTATTATTTTCTAAACGGCGTTGTCACGTAATAACCATCAGCGCTGTTAGATAACGTAATTTATGTAATAACTTTATATAGAATTTAACGGCAGGTGCCCATTTTTGTCATGTATCACTGCTGAATTAATGTCTTTAAAATATTTTATATGTCTGATAAGACGTTCTGGGATTTGTTTTTTAGTCTCAATGCGCCCCCTGGCGGAACAACCATGGGAACAACAACTTTTGTCGCCCAGTGTATTTGCAAACAGCGCCACTGTTGTTCTGGCGAAGCATAGCAACACAAATAAACTGAATACCGTGCGCTTATTTTTCCCTTTAGCAGTCTAAACCATTTGTCGCAAAGTAATATATTATATTATAGTATCTGTGCTTCAACAGCGCTTGAAAACTCCATTCCCCATGATGCATTTGAATGTTGATCTTTAAATAGGACGAACATAACAGTCCCAGCCTCGTCTCAGCAGGAAGATGTGACAGCTTGACCTACATCGGTTTGGGCTGTAATCGAGCTCATAACGAATGAATGATTAATTTGCGTCAAGAGTGTGGGTGATAATTCACAGACAAGAGGTTTTGTTGTGTTTATTCATGCAGCAGATCTCGGTAGGCTTGAGGTAAGTAAGTAAACTAAATGTGCACCTGCTTTAACATTATGTAAAATGTATTTTAAATAGGCTACTACAGTAGTATCCGTCAATGCACAGTGCTTGTTCTTTTTTTTAATTTTTTTTTACCCTGCATAAAGTTAATCTCGGATTTACTACAGTAACACTATCTGTACAATGTAAATATTCATACTAAATAATCTGCATTGAGGGACTTTATTCTTATTACTGTGTTTAAGCTATGTTTGTTTCAATAGAAGCATTGTAACATTGTAGTCAGGTAACGTACAGTTTTGTAATTAAATGTTTAAAAGCATGTATTCCTTATGAACGTTAAAGACAACATTAAGATGAATGTTCATCTTTATTATTTTGCAGACATTATGGGGGAATGTTATTTGGAGCATGACCGTGATGAAGTTGATTTGATGTTGGGATATTCAACCTCGAAAAACTTTAATAGCTAGTTCATAGACAGTTTAATGTATTTGTTTTATTCTGCCTTGATGTTTCTCAACCATAGACTGTAAAAAAAAAAATGCTTCTATTGAAACAAACATAGCTTAAACACATTTATAAACCATGCCTACACTTGCCAACCCAGAAATTTTATAACGTGAAGACGCGAGATAGGGGCCGTCTACAAAGTACACAACGAAGAGAACAAACGCACAATGGTTCCACATCAAAAAAAAAACCCCAAAACGAACATGTTGTACACACGCAATGAAATATAATCACATAAACTCACATAATGTAAAGAATAATAACATTAGTAATAATAATGTTATTAAGAATTATAATATTTACATTTTGGGAAAAAATACCTACATGACCTGGAATAGTCCTGCTGCATAACCTTTGGATTCAGGATGGAATGATAAGAAGAGTTCAGACGCAAAAGCTTCTATGTTTATATTCAGTTATTTTCACTTGAATGGCAATGAAAAGAACATAGGAGCCTGATAAAAATGCTCATTTTAATTAATAGTCGTTTTGTACTTAAAAATCAACTTTGTAGTCGGTCCCTACCTGGCCTGAGTGTTATCTTGTTGCTGGAAGAGTGTTTATGTGTTGTAACACGTTGGGCAGGATTTATTAAAACAAATAAACTGCGAAGGTTTATAGAACAGCGTAACTTTGAATAATGTATAATGTTACGACCCTTCTTTGACTGTTAAGCGTCTAGGGACTAGGAAGGGTAACATTAGACCAGATCAGACCACTGTCAGCATTACAGTCTGTGTGTGAATGAGAGTAACTAACACCAGAGAGTAAATCAAGCGAACTTGTTTTATTATTAAAGACTGTGACAGTTATTTTCACAAAAGAAATTGAATATGTAACATAAAAATTTTTTTTTTTTTTTAAACTCAGCTTGGAGAACTGGGGAGAATGAAGGGAGCCTGGACCGTGCCAAAAGAAAGTAACAGAACCAAAATAAATCTTACTAACCCATTTTAATCTAATTCTGAACTAAGAAAAGAAAAATGTGAAAAGAAAACAATCTTCAACGTCCGAGACGTCTTAACTCAACTACACTACCTAACCAAACAAAAACATACAGAAAGTGGCACAAGTCCCTAATCTAGGGTGTCTAGACAACCAAATAAACCTAAATGTGCACCATGTAAATCACGTGACCCTTCACCTCCAATCCAGTTTTAACAGAACTTTGAAAAGCTTTCTAGGCTTTCAAATGTCAAAGGCTTCAGGAAAGCAAATAGATAAGATGTTTTACATGGCTGTCAAAGCACATTATGAACTAAACCATACAAACTAAACCAAACAAAAGAACACAAAATGCTAATACACCGGCGTTTCCCTTTTATAGCACTGCTGGACGTCTCAAGTCATCACACCGAAAGTGAAAGTAGAAGAGAGAGAAAGAAAAAACGAGAGGGCGGCAAATAAAAAAAAAAAAAAAGGAAAACCCGGGAAAAAGAATGCAAAAACAGAAAAATACTCAAACAACAACTCAGCGTCACATATAGGGACGTAACAATACATATCATATTAATGTTAACGGTAGAAAGTTTGTTCATAACTCTGAGAGAACCTTAGCCAAAGTTCAGAGAAAGTTCTCTGCTAGCTGGATAAGTAGGACAGTCTGTTGTTTATTGACTTTATTGGCACAAGTTCTGATATTATGATTGTCTTGCATGGATGTTAAAAGTCTGTGTATGGTGTGAAGGGAAAACAAACAACAAACAGAAATTTAGGTGAACATTCCAGGTTATAACACTCGCCTTATTACCATGCTGGTGACATGCATAACATAGTGACACCTATAACATACCATTTAATGCAAACTGCTGTTTAATTAGCTTTTATAAATATTTGAGTATATTTGAAAACTCTTTACAATGCTAGTTTGCAGTGAATGTTCTCTGAATTTGAGTCTGAAATAGAATATTACAGTTTAATGGTGCAACAGGAGAAGTTTTATTAGATGTTAATAGAAAATAAAAAAGCAAAGTTTTAAATGTGAGTCTTGAAGCAGTTTGTCTGTACTGTATGTTGTAGTTGATCTGAGGGATGAAGCGTGTGAAGGTGGTTGTGGTTGGAGCAGGTGTGGTGGGTTTATCCACTGCTGTGTGTGTCGCTGAGACACTTCCACATTGTTCTGTGACTGTTATTGCTGAGAAGTTTTCACCAGACACCACCGGCGATGGAGCTGCGGGAATCCTCTTGCCCAGAGAGTTTCCTGGTGAGGTGATGCATCAAACCTGTGATTGTGCGTTTCTGTTTTTAAGGCAACTAACCAGTCCGGTCTAAATTGATTGTTATTGTCCTCTCTTACTAGACATCCCTCTTGAGCGGCAACGGCGTTGGTTCAAGGAGTCGTTCGATCATCTTCTGGCCATTGCAGATTCCCCTCAAGCCTCAGATGCTGGCGTGTACTTGAGCTCCGGGTAAAACCCAGAAAACAAAAAAGCTAAAAGATGATATATTAAAAGTTTTTTTTTTAATCTTTCATAATCTCTACTTTGCTGCATCTTAGGTACCACATTTTTAAGGAGATACCCTGTGACAAAAAGCCCTTCTGGTCAGAGTTTGTGTTTGGATTCAGATACATGACGGATCGTGAAATGAAGCGTTTTCCTAATCATAAGTTTGGTCAAGCATTTACCACATTAAAGTGTGAATGTCTGAGCTACCTGCCATGGCTAGAAAAAAGGTACTGTTTAAAGTTTGGTTACATGTTACTTGAAGGGGTGTGCATAAGACTGACATGACACCTTCATTATCATGACATGAATACGAAGGGTTTTTATGCATGTTTATGACAACTGTCATTAAGTGTCATTCGCTCAGTTAATGCAAATATGACATTGTTTGAGATGTCTTTGTTATGGGCTAGGGTTAGGTCAAATAATGTCATCTTTGCATTAAAAATGACATAACTGAGCGAATGACTCTTAATGACAGTTGTCATAAACATGCATAAAACCTCCTTCATATCATACTTTATTTTTTTTTAAGGAAGTCTCTTCTGCTCACCAAAGTCCTCGTTTATTTGACCAAAAATCCAGTAATATTGTGAAATATTATTACAATTTAAAAGAACTGTTTTCTGTAATATGTTTTAAATTGTAATTTATTTCTGTGATGGTAAAGCTGAATTTTCAGCATTACCTCATTCTACATTGTCAATTTGATCAATTTCATGCATCTTTGCTGCATTGAAAAGGCATTAATTTATTTTTCTTTCTAACCTTATACTTTTAATGGTAGTGTGTCATGGTTTCCACAAATTTGTAATTTTATTCTTTGAAGGATTATGTGACTGGAGTACTGGCTGCAAATAATTCAGCTTTGCATCACAGTAATAAATTACATTTGAAAGTGTATTGAAATAGAAAACAGCTATTTTAAATTGTAATAATATTTCACAATATTACTTTTTACTCTGATCACATAAATGCAGCCTTGATGAGCATAAGAAACTACATAAAGCTTTATTATTCCAAATTTTGGACAAATAAGAAAACAGGGGAATAGTAATTGTATAATAAATAAACCAGTGTTATGTTTTTGTTTTCCACCAGATTAAGAGCAGTTGGAGGTCAGATCATACGTGAAAAGGTGACTGATCTTCATAAACTGGCCCTGAATTACGATGCCATCATGAACTGCTCAGGCCTCGGCTCTCGTTTTTTGGTGAATGACGAGGAGGTCTATCCAGTACGAGGACAAATGCTGAAGGTTAGCGCTCCATGGCTGAAGAACTTCATCCGAGATGGAGATGGCAATACCTACATCTACCCAGGCATCAGGTACGTCAGCATCGGAGGCACGCGGCAGGCGAATGACTGGCGGCTGGAGGTGGATGAGGAGGACAGCGAGGGGATCCTGGAGCGCTGCTGCCGGCTGGAACCGTCTCTGCGAGCAGCTCAGGTGATGGGCGAGTGGGTGGGGCTGCGGCCGAGCCGGGCGAACCCGCGGGTGGAGCGCCAGTATCTGCATGTACAGGGCCGTCAGGTGCCTCTGGTGCACAACCACGGTCACGGCAGCTGTGGTGTTACTCTGAGCTGGGGAACGGCGCTGGACGCGCTCGAGCTGCTGAGACAGAGTCTGTTTGAAAAACCCCCTCAAGCCAGACTGTGAATCTGCTGTGTGCTGAAGTCTTATAGTGATGCTGCTTTACATTTTTATGCTGATGAGAAATGACACTTAAATCTTAAGATAAATATGACATCAGTTTGCATCTAAAATGTTTAACCATTTCTGTATTGTTTGATTTCTACTTGCCACTAATTTGTAGGTTGTTTTCAATACGGAGGTAGAATTTATCGTTTACAGAAAATCTGAGTAAATTTAAAGATAAAATATGTAAATTGTTTGATGTTGAAAGGCATTTTCATATACCAGTTTAATATGCTTTAATATTTTTAAATGAATTTTTATTATGCTGTGAGTTTGAAAATAGTATTCATTTATGCAGTTCTGTTGCCTAATGAACTAATGAATGACTAAAATTGACTGTATAATTTATATAAGATTGTCAGTGTAACAAGAATCGTACTGCCAACATGTGTTATTGCCATCAAGTGTCTTAAATTTTTTACAAAACAAAAGTACTCCTTATAAGTGATAATGCATATCAGTTATTCACAAATGCTCTGTAAATTCACTCGTGCCATTGTTAAGGGAAACTACAGTTGTAATGTGATTGTCTGAAAATTACACAAGAAATTACCCAGCCCTGCATCTTAAAAAAAGCCCTAATTTGATGATGAGAACACAACTGGCACTGGGAATCAGCGCCCCAATTTCTGTAAGAAACAATTATTGAATTTGACAAATATGATGCAGGGCTGTTTAACACACACCCACCCACGCACGCATGCATGCACACACACTTCAGTGCAATAATTTTTTCCCCCCTTTACAAATAAACATAAAATCATGATTTTCAAGCTTTGTCCAGATTTATGGTTCCATGAAGCGTTTTCCTAATCATAAGTTTGGTCAAGCATTTACCACATTAAAGTGTGAATGTCTGAGCTACCTGCCATGGCTAGAAAAAAGGTACTGTTTAAAGTTTGGTTACATGTTACTTGAAGGGGTGTGCATAAGACTGACATGACACCTTCATTATCATGACATGAATACGAAGGGTTTTTATGCATGTTTATGACAACTGTCATTAAGTGTCATTCGCTCAGTTAATGCAAATATGACATTGTTTGAGATGTCTTTGTTATGGGCTAGGGTTAGGTCAAATAATGTCATCTTTGCATTAAAAATGACATAACTGAGCGAATGACTCTTAATGACAGTTGTCATAAACATGCATAAAACCTCCTTCATATCATACTTTATTTTTTTTTAAGGAAGTCTCTTCTGCTCACCAAAGTCCTCGTTTATTTGACCAAAAAATCCAGTAATATTGTGAAATATTATTACAATTTAAAAGAACTGTTTTCTGTAATATGTTTTAAATTGTAATTTATTTCTGTGATGGTAAAGCTGAATTTTCAGCATTACCTCATTCTACATTGTCAATTTGATCAATTTCATGCATCTTTGCTGCATTGAAAAGGCATTAATTTATTTTTCTTTCTAACCTTATACTTTTTAATGGTAGTGTGTCATGGTTTCCACAAATTTGTAATTTTATTCTTTGAAGGATTATGTGACTGGAGTACTGGCTGCAAATAATTCAGCTTTGCATCACAGTAATAAATTACATTTGAAAGTGTATTGAAATAGAAAACAGCTATTTTAAATTGTAATAATATTTCACAATATTACTTTTACTCTGATCACATAAATGCAGCCTTGATGAGCATAAGAAACTACATAAAGCTTTATTATTCCAAATTTTGGACAAATAAGAAAACAGGGGAATAGTAATTGTATAATAAATAAACCAGTGTTATGTTTTTGTTTTCCACCAGATTAAGAGCAGTTGGAGGTCAGATCATACGTGAAAAGGTGACTGATCTTCATAAACTGGCCCTGAATTACGATGCCATCATGAACTGCTCAGGCCTCGGCTCTCGTTTTTTGGTGAATGACGAGGAGGTCTATCCAGTACGAGGACAAATGCTGAAGGTTAGCGCTCCATGGCTGAAGAACTTCATCCGAGATGGAGATGGCAATACCTACATCTACCCAGGCATCAGGTACGTCAGCATCGGAGGCACGCGGCAGGCGAATGACTGGCGGCTGGAGGTGGATGAGGAGGACAGCGAGGGGATCCTGGAGCGCTGCTGCCGGCTGGAACCGTCTCTGCGAGCAGCTCAGGTGATGGGCGAGTGGGTGGGGCTGCGGCCGAGCCGGGCGAACCCGCGGGTGGAGCGCCAGTATCTGCATGTACAGGGCCGTCAGGTGCCTCTGGTGCACAACTACGGTCACGGCAGCTGTGGTGTTACTCTGAGCTGGGGAACGGCGCTGGACGCGCTCGAGCTGCTGAGACAGAGTCTGTTTGAAAAACCCCCTCAAGCCAGACTGTGAATCTGCTGTGTGCTGAAGTCTTATAGTGATGCTGCTTTATATTTTTATGCTGATGAGAAATGACACTTAAATCTTAAGATAAATATGACATCAGTTTGCATCTAAAATGTTTAACCATTTCTGTATTGTTTGATTTCTACTTGCCACTAATTTGTAGGTTGTTTTCAATACGGAGGTAGAATTTATCGTTTACAGAAAATCTGAGTAAATTTAAAGATAAAATATGTAAATTGTTTGATGTTGAAAGGCATTTTCATATACCAGTTTAATATGCTTTAATATTTTTAAATGAATTTTTATTATGCTGTGAGTTTGAAAATAGTATTCATTTATGCAGTTCTGTTGCCTAATGAACTAATGAATGACTAAAATTGACTGTATAATTTATATAAGATTGTCAGTGTAACAAGAATCGTACTGCCAACATGTGTTATTGCCATCAAGTGTCTTAAATTTTTTACAAAACAAAAGTACTCCTTATAAGTGATAATGCATATCAGTTATTCACAAATGCTCTGTAAATTCACTCGTGCCATTGTTAAGGGAAACTACAGTTGTAATGTGATTGTCTGAAAATTACCCAGCCCTGCATCTTAAAAAAAGCCCTAATTTGATGATGAGAACACAACTGGCACTGGGAATCAGCGCCCCAATTTCTGTAAGAAACAATTATTGAATTTGACAAATATGATGCAGGGCTGTTTAACACACACCCACCCACGCACGCATGCATGCACACACACTTCAGTGCAATAATTTTTTCCCCTTTACAAATAAACATAAAATCATGATTTTCAAGCTTTGTCCAGATTTATGGTTCCATGAGAGCTGAATGATCAGTTATTTTAGACTCTTGTAGACTGTATCTGGTCTGGTCTCAGAGCATCTCTCAGGTGTGTTCGGTCCAGTCGAGTGAGTCTTCCGTTTCCTCTTCCTCCAGCTCCTCCTGTAGGTCTTTCCTCTGAAGAACACTTGAATAACGTCTGGAGGGTTTTGGGCCGGATCTCAGGCCGATCTTCCTCTTGGTGAGGTGGAACTGAGCTTTGATGAAGTTGTAGAATTTGTACTCGTACTCCATGCGCTCATAAAGCACCTGCAGGGCCTCTAGATTAGGAGTCTGTTTGCGGACGGTGCCTGTCATGTTCCCCAGCTTCCTGTATTCTGAATCAAACAGAGCCAGATTTAGACATAAATTATTTTAATAAAGCTTAATAAAAAGTCTGTGGTACATTCATTCTACATGGAGTTTATGAAATAATATTGAAAATATTTAAAAGCATATATTTTGATATACTTACAAATTATATAGAAATTGCTTATTCGAATACATTTTGTAGTAATGGCATTTAATATTAAAAATAAATATGTAACTTAATATAGTTATATTAAATTCTTGATATAAATGTGTGTATATATATATATATATATATATATATATATATAGTTTTTAATGAATTATATGGTAACACTTTATAGTCCACTTTAGACATTCTACTAACAGTAAGTAACTTTGTAACTACATGTCAACTAGCAGTCATTAGAGTATTAGTAGACTGTCTGCTTAATATCTTCTAACACTGTACTTTGATGAGTCCACAACATACAACATACTGACTATGAGAAATTTGGCAATTATGTCAACTTATTCTACTAACCCTAAACCTACCCTAACAGTCTACTCTGAGAGTTAGACATGCAGTTGCAAAATTAATGAGAATTAGTTGACATGTAGTTAAAAAGTTACTTATAGTTAGTAGAATGTCTAAAGTGGACTATCGAAATAAAGTGTAACCAATTATATTTATTGAAATAGTATTTAAGTATTCACACACACACAGTTAAACTTTGTATTTAAAATAATTTGACAATGGTTAAAAATATAAAAATGTACATTAAGTAATTATTATATAATTAATTTAAAAATTAACATTTGTCATTTTTAAAACATTTCTGACACTGCACTGCATTAAAGATTTAAATGAATTAAAAAGTGCACAAAGGTGATTACAATTAAATTGGAAAAAAGGTGACCAGTCAAACCACCTGAAATAAACAGCTTATATGTATTTATCCTGAAATCTTGATGTTGAAGAAAAAAACAACAACAAACCATCTAAAGATCTGGCAAGCGCTTGCACATCATCTCCGTAATTCTGCAGGAAAAGTCTCACCTGGACTTCTGTAGATGTTCAAGACGTCAGAGAAGAAGTGTGGAAGGAGTCTCTCCAGCAGAAGCAGCACATCCTCAAGTTCCTCCAACACTCCTACCAGCAGGTAATGATCCAGAACGTTCTGCTTGGCCGTCTCCAGCGCCCACAAACCCGGCTCTCTAGTTCATGACAGATGATTGCACCATATATTACTCAGTTCCAATGGCATCCACTCATGGGCATCTACTGATAGCGATGGACGCTTTCAAATGAAGCTTTGAAACATTTATGAATCTCTTGTTTTTGAATCACTGTTTTGGAGCTTGGATAAAAGAGCTTGAAATGTAACATATGAGCATAAAGATCACCTGCACTGAGGATGCTGCCCACAGAAATATGGGATAATGTAGAAGAGCCGGGGATTGGAGCATTCTGGGTAACTTTCCAAGATGCACGTGTTGATGTCCTTTGGTCAAGAAGAACACATTGGAAACATTTACATTTGTGCATTTAGCAGAAGTTTTTATCCAAAGGTGAACAAAAGCAATGCATCCGAGCGGCAACGGTAACATTCCACAGTTGGTTATGCTAGTGCTGTTACACTGATATACAGCTGTTGAGCTGGACTGAAGCTCTGAGAACAGTGCTGTGTTTATATATTCATCCACAAGGGGTCTGAACACACAAATGCTGTGACTGTGGGGTCATTCATATCAGTCTCCAACCAACCACCCACCCATGTCTGGCTATTTCCTGCCGTTGAGCACACAAAGCCACAACATTCCAGGGAAAGTGAACAGATGAAAATGAGCATTTAAACAGAAATCATGCATATCCATGTGCATTGTATAGGACGTATATGATTGCACTGGTACAGTTTGTAGAAACTGTAAACATCTTGTGTCCCTCAGATGGCGTCATACTGTATGTACACAGTACTGTACACCGCCTGTAAAGCACTGCCACACGTCACACTAATGACTGACAGGAAAAGCAGCAGCACAGTCAGACCCACACTAAATATAGAGCGAGTAAACCGTGCTAATAAACGCTGCCCGCTGAGCAGTGAAGGAGGCATTCATGTGAATCGCACAGTACACTTCATTATGACAGCGCAGTTCATTCCCTCTCTTCTCATTACTGTACATTTGTAATGTTTCTCTAGCCTCAAATGAACTGCTACTTTCTTCAGAAACACATTCGTTTAAAGCTCTTACTAAGTATCTCTCATCGTCTTTCATCCCAGGGGTCCGGACGACGTGATTCTCTTCCCCCCTCCAGTCGCCGAAGCGCCGGAAGAAATAATTGGACAGGAATCGGTTGATGGGATCTCTGATGATGTTGATGTGCACGGGCTCATCCGTTCTGAACCTGATTACAGTACAGAGAGGACTCATGTTAGACTATTTGACACCTTCACAGTCGTTCATGGCAAAGATGGAAGTAAACAGCAGGATATTCCACACATATGCGGCAAAAAACACCAATATAAACACCATTAACTCTATACTGGCTTTGCTGAAAGTTTCCAAAACAGTACTACTGTTAACTGTGGAAGTCAAATAATATTTCACAAGCTTTTTCCCCATTATTTTTGCTCAGTGTAACCCATCTAACAGGAAATGTTCTAAGAACTTTGGCTGGCAAGGTTTTCTAAAAGTTATGAACAAATATTTTTGAAGTCAAGACAGCGGTAAGGAACCAAAACTCCCTCTGTGACAGAATGGAGAAAAAACCTTGGGAGAAACCAGGCTCAGTCGGGGGCCAGTTCTCCTCTGGCCAAAAGTAATATTCAAGTAATATTAATAGTTCAAAATCACAGTTACCTGGTCTTTAATAACGTTCTCAAAATGTCAGCACAAAAAACATTTATACATCACTCTCTTTTCTGAAGTCTTCTAACATTTTTAAACGAATGTTCAGAGAACATTCAAAAGTAACATTCTCATATTGTTAAATCAAATCAAAATGGAATGTTCCCTTAACATTCACATAACCAAAAAAAAAAACTATAAATAACAATTTCATAAAGTAATGGGAGCGTTAGCAAAACGTTTTTAAAACATATTTTTATTAGCTGGGAATGAGCATTAATCTGCAAAAACTAGAACATTACTTTTGCTACTTTCAGGTCTCTTGCGCTAGTTCATACAAACATTAATGCCATGTTCTTGTGTGTTTATTATTTGTAGAGAAAATAACCTGAGAAGCATTGTTAATATTAATAATTAATAATTAATAAAATTATTAATGCAAATTAGCCTTTGGCTAGAAGCCTATATGTGGAGCATCGGCTGCTTGAAATTGTAGCAATGATATACTGCACTGTCCCTGTTAAATAAACTAATAAATAAATAAATAATAATGAACAATTACTAATATTAACTCATATAAACAATACATATGAATAATAATTACATAATTACAAAATCAATATTTTCTGTGTTTTAATTTATTTGATGAGTTTCATACAGTAAGATACAGTCATTCAGATCTCTGTTTTTTTTTGACTGTACTAAATAATGCATCAACTTACCTGCTAAAATTGAGAAAATGCACATGTCGGGTATAAAGAAATGGCTGAGGAGTTGTGCTGATGTTTCTAATCAGATTTTCCTACACAGGAATGAAAGAAGAACAGTTAACATGAATTACTAGTGATGGTTCAGTGGTGGCTGATGACAGTATATAGACCTACGGGAATTATAAATATGAATTAATTCAATGGCAGCTGATGTGATGCTCAAAAAATAAGAAATTGTTTACATTTTCAATTGACGATCATTACCTGTTCCCGTTTGGTGAGTCTGGTCTTGTTGTGAATATCAGAGGAGATGAGCGTGAACTGATGTCTGTCCGCCAACATGCGCAGCAACAGAACTATAGTGCGACTGCCACACTTCCCCACCCTGTTATACACAACCTGACTCGGGAACGGTAGAGCCTGCAACAGAGAAAACTCTTACAACATTCAAAGCGTTTCTACTAAAGAACAATCTTTCATAATAATGGCATAAACATGCATATGCATCAGTTGAGGACAGGATATTACATGCAGTGCTCTTACTCTGGGTGCTAAAGATCCATGGCCACCAGCAAAACTCCCTAAAAAGTTTCAAATAAAATAAAAATAAATAGAAGCGCACCCGCCATCTACCATACATATAATAGTGCATATTGAATTTAACTGTGTGATAGAATCCTTATAGTTCTTGAGAAGCAATGCCAAATATTCCATGCATCCACAATAATTACACATTTATTAAGTTTAATCTGTATATTATTTGTAGACTTCTTGGGAACTGAAATGTATGATTGGTATCTTTTAAATGAGTATTTTAAGAACTGATGCTTTGTCGAATCCACAGGTTCTTCCACTCCTCCGTCAGTTTTGGTGACTGCTGTCATTGTAGGACAATGAAAGGTCTCATATCATGAGTTTACATGGACTCGTGTGGAATTCACCGGTGGGTCTCATGAGCTGCTCTGAAAGCCAAGAACAACACTGCTGTCGAATAGACTCATAGTGGAGAGAGGAAACTTTGACAGTCCACTCTTTATGAACCTTGACTGATGCCATTCACCTGAGAACAGAACTACAGTAACAGGCTTTGCTAACACTTTATAACTTTAATGAATCATTAAGGTGCATTCAATTAGTGAGGCGTATCAGGAAACTTCTGTTCATATTGCAACAAATGATCTGTTTAGACTCTAATACTAATATACAATATGTTTAAAGAACCTATTCAAGTTACTTGATATATATATATTTAAATAAAATGTGAGGTTTTGAGTCAAAAGTCCAATTAAACAAATGCTTGTGTTCTTTAGCAGTGATTTTGTTGAAACACCTAGAAGAAGTTCAAAAAACAAAACTAAATAAAGAAACTCAGGACAAGTAATATATAGATTACAGGCATGCGTTTCATATAGCCAAATCAGACTGCAGAATCCATTGTGACAACTTACCCCACGACTCCTGATAAACGCATGCAGTATGTTTGAGGTCTTACCGAGATAATATCCCACATCCAGCAGGATTTTTGGCGCTCCTCCGTTTAACTGATATAACACAGAGCCCAGGCAGAAGATGAGGAGAGCGGTCAGACAGAAGAACAAATCCCGGCGCGATATTCGGAGCAGAACCACCGCGAGCCAGTTTCCCCTGCGGCTCCTCACGCGCATGTAGCCGCTCAGGTGTTGAGAGGGAGGATTTCTGAAAGTCATTTTCTCATGACTGGAATCCAGAGAGATGATACTAATCCATCTGATATGTATTAACACACTACCTATGTGTGACCAGTACGGCCTCAGAGGGGCGGGACAGCGCCTTGTCTCCATGTGTTCACGTCTCCGTTAAACCTGCTGTGCGCGTGGAGGTTTGGGGGCGTCAGACCCCCAGTTTGGGTCTCACTCTCTTTTCTTTCTATTTTTTTTTTATTTATTTTTTTTTTGGCATACACATATTCAATATAGAAGCCCGTTCCCGCCAATGAATAATAATAATAATAATAATAATAAAAGGTAGGCTAATTTTTCCCTCGCAATTGCGAGTTTACATCTCCAATTCTGACTTTTTTCTCAGAATTGCGTCATATAAATTGTGAGTTATAAAGTAAAAATTGCGAGATGTAAAAAAAAAAGAAAAAAAAAAAAGGATATATATATATTTTTATTCAGTGGCGGAAACGGGCTTCCATAGTCTATATTCACGTTTGAATAAAAAGGTCAAAAACGTAAAATGACAAATTAGACGTTGCTAACATTTCACTTTCCCTCCAATGCTTTTACAACCTAACTTTTAAGATACGAATGGCGCGGTCATTTTGTAACTTGAATGCGCTATTTCCAGTATCATTTGATTCCAGTTATTTAGCTGTACAAAACAGTCCGTTATGCTGCTTAATATTTTGCTTAATGCAAACTGTCCGTTATTATTATATTATATTCGTAATCATAAACGTACAGGTTGTATTACCGTTAATGCACTTTGAATCGTTTCTGAATAATGAATCTAAAATCTCGCACATTCACAAAAATAGTAGCCATAATTACTTCCACGTTGCGAAATAATGTATATAGCCTACAGCACATATTAAGGCCTATAATTTAAACATAATAGCCTACATTTCCAGCTTTGCAAATGATATGCTGATTCTTAGAAATTTATGTAGTCAAATGAAATATAATTACATGGAGCTATATGGAAATAAACGAATTAGTGCTTTTTTGACTTTATTAGTTTTTAAAACACATTTGTCTCTGAAAATCCATTTACAGCCTTTCACAGTTCATTCACACCAACTTGCATTAGTCCATAAAATAACAGAAGCCTTCTTTATTTCAGAACAGAATGTTATAGATTAAAATAGGTATGATAAATGTTACAAGAAAATAAATCCTATATTACAGCAGGAAATAAATATGCTTTGAAATTGATTTGAACATTACTGAAAATATAAGACAAAGCGGCATACAGAAAACATGCTTTTTAGTCTCGGCAGATTTTTTTCATATATTTATGAAAATAATAACAAAAAACTGCTTCTTTTGAAAAAAGAAAAAAAAATGATGATGATGATGATAACGGTCTATTCAAAACATATTACAACAAATGTAGATTTCCACGCAGAGTCACTATTATATGTACATTTTCAAAGGCAACATTTATGGTTCGCACAAACTCCTAAAGAGAGTTGCTTAACATTTAAACCATTACAGACTGAAATCAAAAGCTGATTCAAAGCAAATCACTCATCAGTGACTTCATTCAAAACACAGCCACATAGGAAAGTCAAACTATTTCAGTTTCTACTGCGCTGTCTAAACCCTAAAAGGACAGAATAAGTCAGGTAAGGACAAATTCTAGCTGGAAAAACATTCGGCTGAATCAGAAGCAAGTAAAATTCCATTATCATTCCAGCCCTTGTCAGTTTGGATTCATCAGGAATCAGTTCAGCAGTGTTTTTAAGCTGGATATGTTATGTGCTTTCGATCATCTGTCGCTCTCCAAAGCTGCTCCCACAGTTCTGAAATCTATTATGACGTGCTCAAGGAATCACACATATCTCTGACAAACTTCTCAGTGGGATCTGTGAGATATGAAAGAAAGTCAAAGTCAGACACATTTGTCCAGAATGGGTAAGTGACACTCATCAGCCGACAGACTCACCGCTATACGATGCTGCTTCAGAAGCTGGTGGACTCTCGTCTGATCCATCACAATGGCAATGTCACCCAAAGGTTTGTCCAGATCTTCAGAATATCTCTGGACCAGAGAGAACGGCACTCCATAACGGCCATGCTGAAAAACAGAAATGAAGAATATTAACTAGACTGAACTAACTACATTTTTCTGAATAAAATTTGATATTTACTCATGCAAAAGTATAGTTGTTAAAGAGTGTTTTTATTTTGTGATATTGTTGCTTAACCCCTTGGTGAAGTCAACAGGGTAGACAATAAGCATAACTTATAAATAAATAATAGGACTATATTTTGTACTAATATTTTTTATATTCAGTATATTTATTCCTTAATATTTTGTATTTTAAGGGAAAGTCATGGGACTATATTCACCATTTATTTCTATAAAAAAATAAAATAATATAATATATAAATATATAATATTATTTGTAGTTACTACAGTTTGTTGGTTAAAAATGAGCAAAAGCATTTAAAATACAATATTTAGAATACATGGGTTTTGCATATATTTAGGCAGACACAAAAAATTCTATGCCCCCCAAATTGCTCTGTTTTTATATTTTTATATATTTTATTCATTTTCCCTCATTCATTTCCAATGGTGGTATTTTTTAATAAAATGATTGTACTATATTTTGTTTAAATAATATTTATTATTTAATATTTTGTATTCTGAAGGTATTTCATGGTACTAGACAATATATATGATTTATTTCTTACTATAAATCATAGAAAAACATTTAGTGCTATTCTCAGCTACAGTGTTTAATTACAGTTCATTACAGTAAACAATTAATTGCAGTGTTTAAGTTACAAAATACAAAACAATTCAAATTTTCGCAGATGATTTATAGACTTTATTGCCCCCCAATTGCTCTATTTTCATATTTTTCATTTTTTTCCCCCATTCCTATGGTGGCCTTTTTTTTTACTATAAAGATCACAAGTGTGACTATTTTTAAGACCATTTATCCTTTTCTAATCATGTCCACATTTTTTGTGTTCACACCAAAACCGTGTTTTACAACCGTTGTTGTGTTTTAACCGAAAGACAATATAGACCATTTATCGTTAATATACACCATATAAATCAAAAAAAAGAAAAAAAAAAAGAATGAAAGGCAGCTATACCTTGTCAGAATATGGCTCTTCTGTGAGGTCGATGCCATCAGAGCACAACTTTTCCTTCACTACAGTCTCCAGGTAGGGTGTTTTCCCAGAGTGAACTTTCTTTGCAGGTCTGTAAATGAGCGACTTGGAGATCCTGGGAACTTCCGGACAGGAGTTTGACTTAGTTGTGCTTGTATGAACGTCCTTTCTCCCGAAGCCAGCGTCAAAGCCCTTCAGTGAAGGCAGTGGAAGAGGTTTCGGAGGAACTGGTGGTTTCATGCGCTGTGTGCTTGGAGGAAGATCATCTGCAGGCACCTCATCATACTCCACCACTGAAACGCTGGAGGACGACTGAGCTCCGTTTCCAATCTCTTCAGACTCATCAGGTGTGAGAAGATTCTCCTGACCTTCACCTGGATTCTCCTCAGTACTGTTGGACACCATCTCTGAGCTGTCCGGCTGCTTTCTCTCAGGACTTCGCAGATGAAGTTCCTCTACTGAGAAGCAAAGTTTCCTAAGCTCGGTTTGAGTAGACGGCTGATCCAGCGTGCCACAACTGCGACTCAGGAATCTTCCTCTGAACATGGCGTGGTTTCTCCTCAGATGAAGACTCTTGATGGAGTCGATCTGCAGTGGAAGTGGACTGTCCTGTCTGGTTTGTGGGTTTAACCTGCTGGAATGGCAGAGGGGTGGGATGGGAAACTCAGGGGAGGAGAGATGGCTGGACTCAAAGCCTGATGAGGACCTGCTTAAATGAGACGTCTTTTTGCCTTTGCCTACAAGAGATTCATGTAAAGAAGATGTGATTCAACATGACAACAACACACAGGAGTTATACATAGTTTGGAACGAAACGAGGAAATATATATATTAAATAATACACTACCACTCAAAAGTGTGGTGTAAATTTTTTGAAAAAGAAAATTATTTTTTTTTCAAGCAAGGGAACATTAAATGGTCAAAAGTAACAGTAAAGACATTTACAATGTTATAATAAATTGTATAAATATACATACACTGAACAAAATTATAAACGCAACACTTGTGTTTTTGCCCCCATTTTTCATGAGCCGAACTCAAAAATCTAAGACCTTTTCTATGTAAACAAAAGGCCTATTTCTCTCAAATAATGTTTACAAATCTGTCTAAATCTGTGTTGGTGAGCACTTCTCCATCCACCTCACAGCTGTGGCATATCAAGATGCTGATTAGACAGCATGATTATTGCACAGGTGTGCCTTAGGCTGGCCACAATAAAAGGCCACTCTAAAAGGTGCAGTTTTACTGTATTGGGGGGGTCCCGGGGGTTCCAAAACCAGTCAGTATCTGGTGTGACCACCATTTGCCTCACGCAGTGCAACACATCTCCTTCACATAGAGTTGATCAGGCTGTTGATTGTGGCCTGTGGAATGTTGGTCCACTCCTCTTCAATGGCTGTGTGAAGTTGCTGGATATTGGCAGGAACTGGAACACGCTGTCGTATATGCCGATCCAGAGCATCCCAAACATGGGTGACATGTCCGGTGAGTATGCTGGCCATGCAAGAACTGGGATGTTTTCAGCTTCCAGGAATTGTGAACGGATCTTTGCAACATGGGGTCGTGCATTATCATGCTGCAACATGAGGTGATGGACGTGGATGAATGGCACAACAATGGGCCTCAGGATCTCGTCATGGTATCTCTGTGCATTCAAAATGCCATCAATAAAATGCACCTGTGTTCGTTGTCCATAACATACACCTGCCCATACCATAACCCCACTGCCACCATGGGCCACTCGATCCACAACGTTGACATCAGCAAACCGCTCACCCACACAACGCCATACACGCTGTCTGCCATCTGCCCTGTACAGTGAAAACCGGGATTCATCCATGAAGAGAACACCTCTCCAAAGTGCCAGACGCCATCGAATGTGAGCATTTGCCCACTCAAGTCGGTTACGACGACAAACTGCAGTCAGGTTGAGACCCCGATGAGGACGATGAGCATGCAGATGAGCTTCCCTGATACGGTTTCTGATAGTTTGTGCAGAAATTCTTTGGTTATGCAAACCGATTGTTGCAGCAGCTGTCCGGGTGGCTGGTCTCGGACGATCTTGGAGGTGAAGATGCTGGATGTGGAGGTCTTGGGCTGATGTGGTTACACGTGGTCTGCGGTTGTGAGGCCGGTTGGACGTACTACCAAATTCTCTGAAACACCTTTGGAGACAGCTTACGGTAGAGAAATGAACATTCAATTCACGGGCAACAGCTCTGGTGGACATTCCTGCAGTCAGCATGCCGATTGCACGCTCCCTCAAAACTTGCGACATCTGTGGCATTGTGCTGTGTGATAAAACTGCACATTTTAGAGTGGGCTTTTATTGTGGCCAGCCTAAGGCACACCTGTGCAATAATCATGCTGTCTAATCAGCATCTTGATATGCCACACCTGTGACGTGGATGGAGTATCTCGGCAAAGGAGAAGTGCTCACTAACACAGATTTAGACAGATTTGTGAACAATATTTGAGAAGAGAAATAGGCCTTTTGTGTACATAGAAAAAGTCTTCAGCTCATGAAAAATGGGGGCAAAAACAAAAGTGTTGCGTTTATAATTTTGTTCAGTGTATATATATATATATATATATATATATAAAATAGATTTTACAATTATTTTTTCTATTTTCATAATATAGTCATTTGACTGTACATATATATATATATATATATATATATAAAATGATCAACATATAATAAGTGTTGTTCTTTTGAGCTTTCTATTCGTCAAAGAATCCTGCGAAAAAACGTTATTTTAAATTGTAATAATATTTCACAATATTACTGATTTTACTGTATTTTTGATGTAATAAATGCAGCCTAAAAATAAATGCAAATAGTTGAAAACAGTTGTGCTTTTCAGCATTCAAAAGAACAGCAATTATTTGAAACAGAAAACTTTTGTAACATTATAAATGTCTTCACTGTCACTACTGTCACTGTTCATTTCTTAAAAAAATATCTGACCCAAAACATTGGAACTGTAGTGTATTTACTTGAGACAGATCATAGACTTGTGGAAAGTTCTGCATGCAAAGAGAAACTGGCATGTTATGCAAAGTGATGAAATATATAGTTTACAAGAGAGCAGAAGGTTCTGGATTGAAATGGACAGGAGCAGACAGGAATAAGCAGGCGGTTCAGATGAGTAGATAATAGAGCATTTTATTCCATATCTTCTGTAATGACAATAACTGGTCAGTGACACAGACAGAGCTCAACCGCCGTCAGTCCCGTGACCTGTCAGAAGAGTTTCGCTCGGATCCATGTACACAGACTCTGTAGGTTTTTTTTAGCCACAGTTGCAAAGAACATGTAAGACATTTTGGATGAATCTCACAAAACCTGTCAAGAACATTTCAGGGTCATATATAATCCCAAAATCAGAGTTATATTTTGCTTAAAGAAACAAACACTGTTTTTAGGACCGTTATGTACTTTTTACATTGTGAGATGCTGGGAATTAAACACAGTCCCCCTTCAAACTGTTTAAAAAAAAAAATCTCAAAATTACTGTAATGCAAAAAATTATTGTAGAATTAATTCATTTTAATATAAGAAATAAAGTAATAATATTACAGATTAAATAATATGAACAAAAGTATTTGTATTTTAATTAAATTCATGATATTTTTATATATAAAATAAGATTATTAAAATCTGTATTAATACATTTCGGGGTCATATACAGTATAATCCCAAAATCAGAAGTTATATTTTGCTTAAAGAACTGAACACTACTTTTAGGACCATCATGAACTTTTTGCATCGTGAGACTGTCAGGATTATGTAAAATAATATTAAAATTTGTATTAATGTATTAAGGTATATCAAATGCTGCTTTTCTGCCTTTATAGCTAATTAAAAAACAGTATTATAGTAATGACAAGCACTATTTAAAATAACAGGAATTACACACAAACTTAAAACATCTGGATGCATTACTGTAGTTAGAGTTTGCATTTACATGTATTCATTTAGCATTTACAGGTAAATGTAAACGTAATTTGAGGGGAAAATGTGTTTAATATATATAAAAGTAAAGAAGAAAAACAAAATGAACTTTAAAAAAGGCTTTTTTTTAAATTTTGTAGTTTTTAAAACGAGATTTTGGGGTAAAATGCGTCCTGGACATGTTTTCATGAGATTCAATCTTTTAATTCAAACTGAATTTCTCAAGACATTTTGATGTCATCGCAGCTCTGATTGTATCTTTTGTCTTCACCTGTGGAGCAAAATGTATCGTTTTGTTTTGTACTGTAAATATATCTACTTTAGTCTCATATGTTTGCATATCACAAATGATTTTTAGGCACATCTAAAGATATTGTGCAACATTATATCATTTTTACTAGAAAAATATACACACACAAACAGCAACGTCTCGCAAGCACAAGCAAAAAAAAATAATGACATGGTCAACTCTTCACATTCACATTCACATGAGCATGTTAGGACTAGAATTATTCTGTTCGTCTAAACCAAAGCAAATGAACATTTATGTGATCAGATCTCAAGCTGTAACAGTGAATAATATTGATTCAGGACCAAACTTCCTCACTCTTTTGGTTCAACACAAATTCAGCAAGCGCAAAAAACGGCGGTTCTCGAATGGAAATGGACTGAAGTGAAATCTCAACGCAAAGTCACATGACGAGTAACTGATGCCGTGCTGTCGGAAACATGGATGAGAAGCTGTGAAAGTCCCAGCGGAGGCACGTGTGCTCCTCACAGCAGAGAGAGAGGAATGAAAGCAGATCTGACTGGATTCATGCAGAGATCACAGACAGGAGGAAGAGGAGGGCTGGAGAGTCACAGACGAGGAAGGCTGTCATTACCGTTCTCCAGGTTCTCGCTGCTCTCGTAGCAGCCCGAGTCACGAGGAGAGTCCGCTGGCGGCACGCTGCTCTCTGACAGAAGCTTCTCCTGGGAGTCTCCGGATGATCCCTCGCGCTCCGGGTCACTGTTACCTGCAGATCAAACCACAACAACATATGCTTCCCTTACACCTTATTCAGACTGCATTTAACATTATAACTACTTTCTTTTTTTTTTTTTATAAAACTGAATGTCGCATCTGGCCTATAATGAATATTTGCAATGCATATAGATCATATTAATTTATTTACATGATGACGCTTTCAAGCAATTAATCATTAATAATCATTAATGATGTACCAAAGCACATGCTTATTTTTGAATTTTATGTCATGGATTTAACTGCAGCTTTGGTTAATGAACGTATTTATATTTAACATATTTTAGTGAATCATATTTTTCAAATTTCTTTAATAGGGTTTAGAAGTATTTAAATGAATTTAATCTCCATTTTCAGAAATTCACAAATTTGTAAATTTCAGGAATATGGTATATATAAATATTTATACTATTAAATAAAAATGTTTACCATTACAGATAAATACCAATGGTATAAATACATATAATACACACTAACGTTCAAAGTTTTGGGGTCGGTAAGATTTTAGAATTTATTTGATCTGAAAAATACTATAAAAACAGATTACGATTTAAAATAAGTGCTTTCTATTTAAATATATTTTAAAATGTAATTTATTTTTGTGATCAAAGCTGAATTTTCAGCATCATTACTCCAGTCTTCAGTATCACATGATCGTTCAGAAATCATTTTGAATATCTTTTGTAACATTATAAATGTCTTTATTGTCAATTTGTGTCACAATTGGCCCAAAAAAAATAAATAAATCAAGCCTAAACTGTGAATGGTAGAATAAGATTTATAGAAGGTCTTTTATAATCACTACAACTACTAACGTCTTTTAGTGACTTTTTAGTGACCCAATATTAAATCGGTGAGAACAGTAGACTATTCTATCTGTCAGTGTGTGTCTCTCTCACTGTCACACTCCTGCAGCAGCTCGACGGCGGTGAGCAGCACGGCTCTGTGTTGAGGATCTCTGATGTTCAGCTCGTCCAGATCTTCCTCCTCCAACAGTTTAAACGTGTCCAGATCCTCATAACCATTGAACAGGAACGTAGGCATGTGCTCCTGCGGGACAGTAAACCAGGGTTATGATCATTAACTGAAATTAAAACTCAGTTTTGTTGATGAAATACAAAGATTTGAAGCTAAAATACAATAAAATATAAACACTGGATGAAAAAATCTCTCCATTAATGTTCACTTCAGCATTTTATTATACATTTTTTAAAATCAAAAGCTGTATCTGTTAATATTATTTACTGGACCTCTGCTAACATTAACTAACAATGAACACTTGTATTTTTATTAACTTACAATAATAACAATTAATAAATACTGTAACAAATGTATTGCTCACTGTTATTTCATGTTACTTAAATGCATTAACTAAGATTACCTTATTTTAAAGAGTTACCAAAATTACTAACTGGGGGAAAAAAAAGAATAAAAACTAAAACTAAACTAAACTTAAATAGTAATATTTACAGTAAACAAAAACGAATAAAAAATAAAGAAATAATAGAAGTATATAACAAAATGAACTAAAGTTAATATGAAAACAAAGCATAAAAATGAAAGCTAATTCAAACAATTAATAAAAATGGTATAATGTATAATATTAAAATAAGACACTGGTGAACATGGTAATACTATACCATTAAAATATTGCATCATAAAGTGTGAGATAATTATGCGATTAATTGAACAGAGCATTATTGCGTTACTTTGAGATTGATGCGCTCCAGAAGCTCCTCTACAGAGGTCGGTTTAGGAGGGCGACTTTTCCTCCTCTTCTTCACGCTGCGTTTGGGTTTCTCCTCTTCCTCGTTCAGCACGTCCACGTAGATGAACTTAAATGTTCCCACCTTGTTATTGAGGAGCCCCATCCACGTGCCCATGGGCGGCTTACTGATGATGTCGATCAGGTCTCCTCTCTGGAAGAGCAAACACACGCTAGACGCAGAGCAATAGAAGCTGATGGTCAGTTTATTTCTGAGAGACCAGGAGTCTGACCTTGAGCTTGAGGGAGTCGGTGTCATATGGGCTCGGGGTGAAGTCTGTGTGAACCAGAGCTCGGCCACAGAAAGGCCCTCTGTAGGGCAGCTCGTCTTCATCACCGTCCTCTGATTTCACACTCTCACGGTTACTGGTGGACGAGTCTGTGGTGCTGACCGTCTGACCGCCTGCAAAACAACTCCTGCTTTAAAAACTGCCCTGAATAACCTGCTACTCTTTCAAATACCATAATATATGAATACAGTAATCATTTAGGACCACAGTTCTATCAACACCATAGTTCTTTTTTATATTTTTTTTATTATATCTATATTTATTATATACCTTTCTGGTCAAATTCACAGTCAATGTGAATAATGATTATTGAATAATGATGCTGACCTATAAAACTGTTTAACTGAGCTTTGTCCAAGACAACAATTTTGATTTCTTCTAGCAAATAAAATCATTTCAAACCAAAAATGTATATTTTATGTGCATTTATTTGATAAGCAGCTGCGTAATTAGTAAAAAAAAAAAATTAGTCAGTATCACAAATTCAAATCATCATAACATCACCCTAAAAGGTTTATTTTACAATAATGACCAGCAGGCTGTATATTATCTATTCTATTCTATTCTGTTCTGTTCTATTCTATTCTATTCTATTCTATTCTATTCTATTCTATTCTATTCTATTCTATTCTGTTGCAGAGCATAAATTTTTATATTATAAAGGCTATATTTGTTTATTACATTTTTGTCTGACATTTTCACAAACAAGCCTTTCAAAAGTATATGATGAAGCAGATAAACTCACTCATGGAGCTCTGTCCGCTGAGGGAACTCCTCAAACTCTCCACTGATCCTCCGGCCTTGAGCTTGGGTTTCTCCAGAGAGTCTGTGTCTGTGTGAGGAGACTGTGGGCTGCTGGGAGCTCGGCTCGGGCTTGACTGAGTGTCACAGAGAACAACAACACACTGAAATCAATACAACTGCCAACAGAGGGCGCCACATACTTACAATTGAAGCTGTCTTGTAATATGGTAAAATGTAACTTGGTTCAATGATAAGTGGTGTTTGCATCACTATTACTTTTGCTCATATTGGAGTCAGAGATAGAACAACCTAAAAAGCAAGCAACCTTGATGATTTTTGCTTTGTAGATGAAAAAACGGCAAACTCTTGACTTGGGCCAGTAAGCAACCATCACTCACAATTAGTCTCTGTCTTTGCAAGTTCAGACTGTATTCTGCTTTGACAAAAATGACAGATTTGCTATACTGGAATTGCTACAATCAACAGTCTTTCCAGTGTCTTGCATTATGAATGAATCTTTATCAAACAATCACCTGCTCCGATGGAGAGGAATGATATTTCTTGGATATGCGTTTCCTCATGGTCTCTTTAACAGATTTCACTTTCTTCCCCAGAGAGATACGGGAAGGTGTTGGAGATCTGGATGCGTCTCTCATGCTGATATCACCGTTTTTATTCTGGAGGATAGACCAGAATCAAATGATAAGAATGGCATGGAAGAATAGAACTGAATGCATTTGGAATAGATTTTATGAATTCATTTGCATGTTTACAATGTGTCCTTACTGTAGGGTCACAGCTACTGTTGCTCATGTACACAGATCGGTTTGTGAGATCAAATCCTCCAAAGCTGCAGGTCCTCTGTGACACAAACAACAGTTAGTAACGCACTATATGGATCAAGTAATATCTCTACATTGAAATGTTGACATACAAGTTATACTTTCAGTGAATAATGACTTAAATTTTGTCCATTCCTCACACAAAGCTATCAGTTGACTAGGTTTCTTTGTCATTTTGGAGCTCGACATCATCCTGGGACATGGCAAAAAAAATAAATAAAATAAAATAAAAGACTAAATAAAAGGAAATACCGTATTGTCCCGAATATAAGACGAGCCTGATTATAAGACGACCCCCCTTTTTCCAGATGTACATTTTGGAAAAAGGCTTTTTGAAAACCAAATCTTGTTTTTGTTTTTTTTCTCTCTCTGTATAATATTTTTCTATAATATTTTTCCTATTTTAATTTTTGTTTTGAAAGTATGGTAAATACTGGTAAAATGTACCAACAATGACATTGAAAAATATACACTTTTTGATATACCATAAAAATAACAGGTAGCCCATCTTAATTATATAACATTTAGGCTATCAATCTCACAGTAGCCTACCAAAATGTTATTAACAGTAGAAGTGAAATCATATTGTAGTCTTCAAATCTGGGTACGGTCTTATGTTTTAAAATCACTTACAGAGGAAGTTTGTTCCCATCAGATCAGGCTAACATGACAGTCACGACTCATGCCGCTGTAAGCTTTTCTTTTTCTTTTATTTTCACTCGCGATCTTCTAACATTATTACAACACACATTACATTGCATATTTCATGGCACACTCGTTTTATGCGTTTTTGGCGCCACCTATTGTTGTGGGTGTATTACTGACATGTCAAAGTCTAGACCCCGAATATAAGACAACCTCGTTTTTTCAGATGTATTTCCAAGAAAAAAAACATTGTCTTATATTTTGGTCAATACGGTAATAACAAAAATAAAAACAAAACAAAACCAAATAAAATAAAATATAAAAAAACCAAATAAATAATACAATTGAATAAATATAAAATAAATTAAATTAAAAAGTTAAAATAAAATAAAAATGCAGTGGCAGCACTCACTCCATGGTAGTTAGAAGGGCTCAGGGCTCGTCTCATCTCCCCATCCGTCACGGAGCGGGACAACCTGGGCTCGACCTCACTGTCTGCCTCAGAGAAGGAGGATCCGCTGCCTGCGTCCAGCCCAGAAACCGCTCCACCGGGTCCCATCGAGGGCTCCAGCCCCTGACTGCTGCTGGACTTATTGAAGGCCTTGAAGAGCTTGTGGCTGCTGTAGGTGTCCAAGCTGCTGGAGGAGGGAGACGTGGTCAGACTGTCAGAGTCTCTGTCCAGAGACAGCTGTTCATGAAGCACAGAGCTCAGACCGTCACCCTGGGACACGGCGAGACGTTTGTGCACCCCAGAGTACAGAGAGACGCCCTCCTCGCCCGACAGGAGCACTTCAGGACTCACAGGGTCTGGATGGGAGAACATGAAAACTTAGCAGGATCCTATTTATTTTCTTAATACACATCCCTGGTTTCAGTGTGAACAACTCAGTGCAAATTCTAGTTCAAATAAGTCAATGTTTCGCTTTGTAATCCTTCATCAAATGAAGGTGTAGCTTTACGAAATGCATTCATGCCTTACCTTTTGAGCCATGTTTTTTGGCCTCATCAATTCTAATAAGTTTCTTTCTCACACGTCGAGTTGAATTGACAAGTTTATGAAGTCGACGAAAGGTGACGGACTCTTCCAGCTCATCTTCCGACTGTTCTCTCGACTGTATGGGATCAGGAAGAGAAAACTGGTTAGGGTATAGCTTACTACTGATGAAAACACAATAAAATGAAATATTAACAAAATAAAATAAATATATAGTGAAATAAAAAAAAAAACAATATAAAAGAGACAAATATAAAATATAAATACATAAAATAATCATAAAAAGTAAAAAAATAAATAAATACAAATTAAAAATGACTGAAAACAAAATAAAATAAAAACTGGTTAGGGCATAGCTTACTACTGATAAACAGAAAATTAAATAAAATAATATCAATAACAGATATAAAATAAAACATTAAATGAATTCAAATTACAAAAGAAAAGAAAAGAAAAGAAAAGAAAAGAAAAGAAAAGAAAAGAAAAGAAAAGAAAAGAAAAGAAAAGAAAGGAGGTTTACCATATACAAGGTAAAAGGTCCATGCAGAGACTTAACATGTAATGGAAAGTATTTTGACTCATTATTGACCACATACTTTCAGTGGTCTTTAGCATATGGTAAACAAAAAATCCCCCGTATGCAAACTATAAAAATAGATGACTTGTGAACTGAATAGAGAGACTCTCAAACTCAAGTATTGTACTTCAACAGGTACAGTAACTCGTCCTGCAGTGATTGTGCTCCAGACAGGACTGATTCCTCAGATCATGTGTGTTGTTGAGGAGAGCGACATGAAGTGATCAGACACACTGTTTTCACCTACTAGGCCATAACACAGGTGAAGAAATCCCACAGACACATACTGAGCCACATCTAGACCAGAATATCACAGACCAGAGGGTGCAGGACTCATTTCTAGCTTTTTTTTCAGCAGGTGGAGCAGCCTGTATTTCTCAGAATCATTTGTTTTAGCGGCAGAGGGCTGTGGGCTCAGAAACCACACGCAGAAGAGACAGACACATCTCGACTATAATTACCCCATCATTTACGGTTCATACATATAATACAGAATAGCACGTGTCTGACAGCAGGTGCTAAACATGTGCGGCTCTTGCCACACTTCAGACCCATAAAACATCACAGGACCTGAAATAAACCCAGTGAAATGTCAAATCCAGTCAGTGTGAGACCATTATAGTCTGTGTGTTTGCTAATGTCTGCTATAAACGGCTGTTGTGTGCGAGTCTTAGAACTGAACTATTTCAGCGGGTGGGATGTTACGCAACTGGCATCTGTAAAATTCAAGCAGAGAAAGTCAAACTATTGTCATCGATGAAAACACTGTAATAACTGATCATATTTTGGACGTTCTGGGAAACTCAAGACATCTCAGCATGCTGAATTCCTCACTTAAAAGCTTTTATTCAGCAAGGATGCATTAAATTGATCAAAAATGTCAGTAAAGGCATTTATAAGGTCACAAAAGTTTTCTATTTAAAATAAATGCTGTTCTTTTGAACTTTCTATATATCAAAGAATCATGAAAAAAAAAATCACAGTTCCACAAAATAGAAAGCAGCGCAACCGTTTTCAACATTGATAATATTAAGAAATGTTTCTTGAGCAGCAATTCAGCATATTAAAATGATTTCTGAAGGATTATGTGACACTGAAGACTGGAGTAATGATGCTGAAAATTCAGCTTTGCATCACAGGAGTAAATTACATTTTAAAATATATTCAAATAAAAATGGGTTATTTTCAATCGTAATAATATTTCTCAATTTTACTGTTTTTACTGTATTTTCGATCAAATAAATGCAGCCTTGGTGAGCTGAAGAGACTTCTTTCAAAAACAATTAAAAATCTTGCCAACCCCAAACTTTTGAGCAGTAGTTTAAAGAATACCATAGTATTAATAAGGTGCATGTTGAAAAAAATGCATTGATATTACCATGCAACCAAAAAATTCAGTTTAAATATCAGCAAACAAGTTTGTGACCAAAAGATTTTCATTTTTTCATTAGATGCTGAAAAATTCAACATTTATTAAATGCTGCAGGACGATGCAGATGCTGAACAGATACTGAGTCTCAATGGTTTGTTCATATCACTAACCTTAAAAGCAATCATAATACTTATGCTTGTCTTTGCAAACACAAGAACTAAAGTGCAAAAGCCCAATATATATATATATTTTTAGCATGCAACAAACGGTGGCTCTGTCCAGTGGAATTGGTGGAATGGATCCTGCATCCGAGCGCCTTAATCACACAATCCCTGCACAAAAGAGCTGTGGGTCGCTGAAGAGAGCGCAGCCCTGCATTCAATCGGCCAAAAATGCACAATGGGGGGTTACAGCATTGAGGGGATGAATGGGACCCCGCCTGGAGGCCCAGAGGGGCCGTGGATCACATTTAGGACATGACGGGGGGATGGAGAGGCAACAAATCCCGCGGGTAGCGGTGAAAACCCTGCTGTGAGTGTCTGTAGACAGAAGATCCGCCAATAAACAAGTTCATCACAACAAACACGGCTAATGGATATTCACGCCTTCCACTTCATAGATCGTAGATGCTTCAGGAGGACGCAGGTGACTTTGACTTCATTTTCGTGAGAAGTCATTAGCAAACATAGAAAGTGACTGGGAAACTTACGTTACAGTAGGAGGATTCAGTCATAGAGGGACTGGGTGTGTCGGTCCAGTTGGTCATGTCCGCACTGTTGGACTGCTTGTTCTGTGTTTCAAACTCCTTCAGCTGAGGGACCCAAAAAAAACAATGTTAACCAATGTCCCATCCTCGGTGGAAAGTAATATAATAGCATAATATTATCATTTTTACTCCACCGCAAAAACATTTTCATTATTTCACTGAGACATGATAGCTTTATCCAATTCATAAACAAACTGATTCTTTTCAATGAATCTGTTGAATAGAAATTCTATTTCTATTTCCCATCTTGAAATGCATCACATTAGGGACGTGAAATGGGTTGTGAACTCTTTCATACCCGAGCCAGAGCCTCCTCCACCGTGATCATCTTCTCCTTCACCATCATCATCAGCTGGATGCGTTCTTCATCACTCATCGTGATCTCACTGGCCACGAAGCCCAGATCCTCTCCTGTGAACCAGAGGTCAAAGGTCATGTGTATTATTTAAAGCAATATTTTACAAAGATCAAATGGAATTGCGATTAGAAATGGGTGAGGAACCTTTCGGTGTCGCTCGAACGCTCCCTTTCTGAGTCTTGCGGAAGTTTTGCCAGAACGATTTGTTTTTCTTTCTGTCCCATTTTCCTGCTGTTAGAAACGGTTTTAAACTCAATGAATGTCTGAAGAAGTATTTCTTCAGATATTTAGAATACAAGGCAAAAGTTTGGACAAGTATATTTATTTTTTTTGAAGATATATTCAAATAGATAACAGTTACTTGAAATTGTAATAATACTTCACAATTTTACTGATTTTAATGTATTTTTGATCATGTAATGCAGTCTTTCGACCTCAAACTTTTGTAAAATAATGTCATTAAAAAAACAATAATTTCAAATAGATGAAAAAGGAAAAACAGCGTTAAAAGTGTTTAAATCCTCATGAAGTTAAGATGTTGAAAACAGTCATAATAAACGAGTAGGTGTTACATCTTTTGACCAATGAATCACCATGAACTGATAAGATTTTCTAAATCATTTTAGAGGGTATTTACAAAAGAACACTGTTTATCCACTAAAATATTACAAAACATTAATTAGGAAATTGTACATTCACTCTTGACTTTTCCAGACCTTGAAATCACAATTTTAAAAATTCCCTTATACTCCCACTGACTGTGTGAACCCTGATTTTACTGATTTTAGTTTTATTCACACAAACAAACAAACAAACAAACAGTACAGTACAGTACTTACCAGATCCATCTTCAGAGCTGGACTTGTTCATTGATTGCCTGCAAGAAAAAATAAAAACACAACTGAACTCCAAAGAAGTGTCTCCATCAACACATGATCACACCGTGTCTCATCTCACCTGCTCTCCCACATTATTCTCTTCATTTTCAGCCCCTATCCATTGATTTCTAGGAATGTGTCTGTGTCCTAACTGCGGGGCAGTGGATTAGACTCAGCTGTCTGTCAGAGCGCATAAAGACACATGCTGCTGTCGGCCGCCACACCACACCTCACTGCAACAATGGAGGCTTTTTCACGCACCGGAGGGGTTTTAGAGCGACAGAGCGCTCACATGGCCAGTGAATTCCTCTCCCTCTCTCTTTATTTGTCTTTCTCTCAGCTGACGTGTGCTGCTGATGTTAGCATGTACCTGAGCTCTCAGAAGCAATGCAAACCTTTAGCCTTGTGAGGGCAGATATATGAGAAACTGCAATCAAATGCGTCTCAACCCTGCATGTTCAGTACAACAATTATTAGTAACATTGATATTAAAAATGATCATTTTACCAAGTAACATTGTTTGTTGGTATGAGTACTACTTTTCAAAAGTTTGGGATCGGCAAGATTTTATAATGTTTTTGTTCTTTTGCTCAACAAGGCTGCATTTATTTGATAAAAAATACAGTAATATTGTGAAAAATTATTGGAGTTTAAAATAACTGTTTTCTATTTGAATATATTTTAAAATGTGATGCAAAGCTGAATTTTCAGAATCATTAATCTAGTCTTCAGGGTCACATCCACAGAAATTATTCTAATATGCTAATTTGCTACTCGAAAAAAACAACAACAAAAAACAATATTATTATCAATGTTGAAAACAGTTGCGCTGCTTCATATTTTTGTGGAAACCATTCTTGTTTTTTAATTAAGTTCAAACGAGCAGCATTTATTTGAAATCGAAATCCTTTGTGACATTATAAATGTCTTTACTGTCACTTTTGATCAATCTATTGCATCCATTCTGAATTAAAGTTTTAATTTCTTTAAAAATAAATACTGATCCCAAACTTTTGAGCAGGCATTGAGAGGCATTACAGTAATTTTATCATTTTTAACTATGGTAAAATAATTGTATGGGGTTTTTTGTTGCTTACTGTTTTATTTCACAATAGCTTTGACCGTGGCTCATCCACAAGAATCTGTTTTATATTGTTTTGTTTCATTAATCAGTTGAAATTAGGAATAATGAAACAAAAATAAACTAAATTGACTCGTGCATTACGTGTATTAACATGCTGATGGTGGCGTTTCAGATTGCATCTCATCCGGTGCACAATGGAAGGAAGGAAAAAGAGAAATGAAGAATAAAGAGGTCAAGAGGAAATGCATGCATCATCTCCAGTGTCCCGATGACCGGATGCGCTTCATTGTTGAGTAACTCTCAGGCCTGCTGTGTCTCATTTAAGTACGTCTAAGAACTCAAAATATCCCATTTCTGGTTATCAGATCAGCTCTAATGGAATCTTAAACATTGGTGACTAGAAAGTCCCTTAATCACGTTCTTGGAACAAGAACAGTTTGCAAAGACTGGATGAGAAATACTAAAAGCGCAACAACGCACACATACCTTCTCTCCACCTCAGGTGTGGACACGGCGCTAGACAGACCCAGTGACTCCTGGGAGGAAAAATAAAGACATTTTAGACTCTTAACAACAAATATAGACTGAGATAGTGTTTGAACAAAGAGTAAAGATGATACTATTGGCGTCTTTTTTTTTTTTTTTTCCATAAAAGCACAACTTCCTGGACAGGTCATTCCTTCCGCTGACCGTGATTCATTACCCACCTGGATTTCCAACCGCAGCTGAAGGGATGTTGTTGATTCAGCCTTTCCCTGAGAAACAAAGTCATACAGCAGATTAAACAAAATCATCAATGACAAACTCTTCATTCCTTATTCTGTGAAATTATATATAGTAAATATATTTATAATAATCACCCAGAAAGAATATATTGCATCATGGTTTCCACCAAAATATCAGCACTGTTGTCAACATTGATAAGAAACTAATTTTGAGCAGCAAATCAGCGTATTAGAATAATTTCATGTGACACTGAAGATTGGAGTAACGATGCTGAAAATTCAGCTTTGCATCACAGGAATAAATTATACTTTAAATATATTCAAATAGAAAACACTTATTTTTAATCATAATAATATTTCACAATATTACTGTTTTTCTGTATTTTCAGTTAAATAAAAGCAGATTTGGTGAGCAGACAAGACTTTCAAAAACATTAACCACCCTCAAACTTTTTAAACAGTAGTGTAAGTGGGCTTTATTGAAAAATAAACGCACAATATGCCTTACATAGAGGCTCTTGTGAGTTTTTTTACCGTCTCTGCTTCTTGAGTGACTCTGCGTTTGCGTAACTCCTCCATTCTGTCACACACTTCGCTGTAGGACGTGCTGTAATACTCCGAGTACTCTTGGGCCAGATCCTCAATGTTACCCAGAGAGCCATCCTACAACACACACAAACAATACAACCATTATCTGCAGTCTGAAAACAGCAGTGAGGAGAAAACTGCCTCTATAATCATCGCAAAACTGTGACGTATATCCAGTTCTCAGACCAACAACACTCGAAGAGCAGGTTTGGGCCTTCAGATAGATTCTTATCAACCTCCATGGATGTGGTTATGGTGTGTATTGGCCTGAAATGTTCTGGTCAATATTCCCAGTCAGGAGAAATCAGCTTTCCCTCAGCATATCTTCCTGGTATTGTATGACACAGAGACGTGACCTCTTTCGTTTACTCACTGGAGACCCAGAGGGCAAAGCATCATCTCAAGATCTGCAAGCTCATCTCCTAAAAAATTCCCTCAAATATTTTTAACACACTGAAATTTTAGTCAACTATGCCACCCATATAAGCATGATACACTATACATTTAGCTGGTGATGGGAAAGTTTTGGGATGCAGGGATTTTAGCAGAATTATAAGAACCTGCTTTAAAGCAGACAAAATAAATATTGAGCATTTTTACTACATTGAATGACGTGACGACAATGTTAAATAATTATCCCCCGGTTTCACAGACAAGGCTTAAGCCTAGTCCTAGACTAAAATATATCAGTGCCTTTGTTTTGTCTCAAGATGCACATCAGTAATGTTTTTTTCTAAGCATATTTATGAAAATTAGGACTTAAATGTCCTAATTGAACTATGGCCTAATCCTGGCTTAGTCTAAACCCTGTCTGTGAAACCGGGCCTATATGTACTTCTCGTACAAAATCCCTCAGTTGACCTCAGTTTGAAATGCTGGTACAATGACCCATGGCACAGACAAAACACACTTCAGATCAGATCAGATCCCCAGGCTTAAAATTAAATAACAACAATATCAAATGTGACATTAAACACAAAGTAAATCCAGATGCTATCACTAAATATTATACAAAGACAACAAAAATGCTTAAGATGTAGGATGCATGCTAAAATAGATACATAAATAGACATTAAACATCCACATAATAATACTAATAATAATCACAATAATATTAATATTAATACAAAAATATTAATAAAACAAAACAAAAAATTAAAATCCTTTTCTGGAGGACACTACAAATAAAAATTCCCAAACTTACCAAGATATTCATAAGGTCTGCCCATACATGCGAAAAACTGTCCGGTGTGCTCAAATCCTCACTAATTTCTTGATCAGGGTTTGTTTCACTATCCATAGTCAAAATTATAATCTACTGCTCCAAATATAAAACTGCGTTTTAAAGGCACATCCTCACAGACAGCGAGAAGGACAGCAAGAGCCAAATGTTGTTCATCCTGTCTTCAGATGAGAAAAACAATGCACCACTCATGGGTAAAATATTAAAGAGAAAGTGCAGCAATCTGGAACGTCTTCTGGCTTTAACACTCCTGCTGTCCAACAGTCACATGCCCAAATATAAATCACAGCCAACTGGAATCAAACAGCATGAGATCCAGCACTGATATATACACCAGTCAATGAAACGCATTAAAAACAGAACAGGGCTGAGAAACGAGAACTACTTATTTGTGGAGTCCTTATAACTGAGCGCAGAAGCCCCTGAAGGATCCTGGGATCACAGTCAGTCTGAGTCGGAGCGCACCTGCGTGCTGATGGCTGATGTTCACAGACACTGAGCAGCTTATTGGGGGTGATTAATATTCACAGACTGAGCTGCGCTGTGCTGGAGGAAGTGACACTTCCAAAGACTGACTTGGCTCAGATTTGCACACATCAATGAGCCTCAGAGACGGCCATTCAACAGCCAGACAGCCTCGGAACACATCAACAAGGAGATTCATTATAAAAACAAACACAACAACCAAAATAAGATGAGCTTTAACTGATAAATAGGTCTATATATTATGCATAAAGTCATTAATTAGCACTGCTTCCAGCATCAGTATTATTATCGTTCATACTTGAAAGTTATTTGACAAAAGGGTTACAGTCTCTTTAATCATGCAGTGTGTTGAAAAGATGTATGCAGTTACTACTCTCTGAGAACAGACTTTTGATTTTCACTTGATTTGAACCAATTTACTTGACTCAGAATACCCTAACAACCCCCTAGCAACCACAAAGCAATGCACTACTCCGAACACCTTAGAAGTAACCACATAGCAACAACCTAGCAACAACAGTTGGCAAACAACACTCGCATATTATTATCAGTGATACACTATTATAGTTTTTACTAATATTTTGAATTGGTTTTTCAATTTAATTTCACCTAATTACTAATTTTGTCTTTTTTATGATCTTATTTATTTTTAAATATGTCTATAGTTGCCTCTTATTCACTTTTAGTTATTTTAGTACTTCAAGTTTAACTAAAAAGAACATTACAAATGCTGCCTTGGCAACTAGCTAAAATAAAATACAACTTTTATTATTTTATTTTAGTTCATATTTTTTATTCAAGTGTTGAAAATGGATGCTCTGCAGTGAATGGGTGCCGTCAGAATGAGAGTCCAAACAGCTGATAAAAACATCACAATAATCCACAACACCCCAGTCCATCAGTTAATGTCTTGAAGTAAAAAAAAAATTCATCATTAAGGTGTTAACTTTTATTTTCAGCTTTTTTCTTCACATGATGTTAATTGTTGGAATGGAGTGGTGTGGATTACTTGTGGATTATTGTGATGCTTTTATCAACTGTTTAGACTCTTATTCTGATGGCACCCATTCACTGCAAGGTTTCTCCCAAGGTTTTTTTTTTCTCCATTCTGTCTCAGAGGGAGTTTTGGTTCCTTGCTGCTGTCGCCTCTGGCTTGCTCAGTTGGGGACACTTAATTTCTAGCGATTATCGCCGATTTGATTGTACAGATACCATTTAAACTAAACTGAGCTAGACAATGACATCTCTGAATTCAATAAAGAAATGCCTTTAACTGAAAATTGAGTGTTTAATCTTATCATTATACATTACTGACACTCTATCCTCCAATTTGATACTGTTAAGTGCTTTGACACAATCTGTATTGTAAAAGCGCTATATAAATAAAGGTGACTTGACTTGACTTGACTGCAGAGGATCCACTGGTGAGCAAGTGATGGAATGCTACATTTCTCCAAATCTGTTCTGATGAAGAAAAAAAAACAAAAAACTAATCTACATCTTGGATGGCGGGTGAGAACATTTTCAGCAAATCTTCATTTTTGGGTGAATTATTCCTTTAAACAATGTACATTTCTGGTTGAAAGGAAAATGTGCGTTTTTATTGGATGGTAAGAACTTGCAATACAAAAACAACCCCCTCTAATAACATCAAATGAACCTTGACGACACGCATATCTAGTGTGTTTAGCACTGTTCAGATGGTTTAAGACACTCATTCTTCTCAGTTATAGTCATACTGTGGTTTGCTTCTGTATTCTCACAGACACAATCTAAAAGTAGAGTAACCGCTGTGAAACTCTGACCTACGGTTTGTATTTCTTTTCCCACAGTCCTCCAGAAATGTATGAAAAAAACATGGGAGATCTCTATTCAAATAATCAAGCATGTCTTGGATTAGAAAGCTAAACTGCAATTTGCTAAAAATGGCTCAAAATGCAGTGTCGTCTTCAAGAAAATGCTGTAATTTAATATCGACGAATGCAGAGAAGATCAGAAGCACAGAATAGATTCTTATACTCGTGAGACGCTTCCTTCATCCGGCTGAAAACATGCACATTCCTCCAGCGCGAGAGGCACAGGGGTCTCGTGGTCGCGCTCTCTGTGACTAGCTCGACTGTCCTCGAAGAGAGAACCATTCATTTGTAAAGTGACATGCCCTCCAGTCAAAGCTGCGCGAAATCTGGCCACTTTTCATCAGTTAAGAAAGCCAGCGATACTGAAGAGAAAAGCTCTGTGACAGGCCGATCTGAGCTGCCCAACACAGCCAGCCTGTGATAAACACTTTATTATGGTCCAATCACATGATCTGCCTGCTGTCTCCTATGTGCGGCCCTTTCATTGCATGCAAACAGCAATTTTCAAGCTGTTAAAAAGAGCTATGAAGTATTCATGCATTGAAGCCGCATATACTGTATGTGTGCAGGACTTGACCATAACCACATATGAATTATGCATGGAAATCAACTATAAAGCGTCAAAGAGAAAACTCTCACAAAGCTTATGAACATATCCCGGTCACATTTCACCCAAAATGAAAAACCTGTATGCATGCATACAAGTTAGTTAGTAAAAAGTAAATAAATAAAACAAATGTTATAATTTGATAAAATGTTTTATAATTTTATATAGATTATTCTATTATTCATTATATTTATTTAATATATATATATATATATAACTAAAAAAAATAATAATAATAATATATATATATATATATATATAAATAATTTTAATTATCATTAGTTAGTTATTTTATTTATTTACATAATGTAAAATATAAAAATATATAATAGTAAACAAATAACTAAATAATATACTATATATATATATATATATATATATATATATATAAATAATTTATATACACACACATTTATATAGTAAATATTTATTCATTTGCAAGTCGCTTTGGATAAAAGCATCTGCTAAATGACTGAATGTAAATGTAAATGTAATGGACTAATATTTGAATATATTATCATAAATATTTTAAACATGATAATAACGTACATTAACGTAATTCTTACAATGACATAAAAACTAATGATTATGTAAAGTTGTCCTCATTTGTAAGTCGCTTTGGATAAAAGCGTCTGCTAAATGACTAAACGTAAATGTAAATGTAAATTAGTAAATTTGACACTCTTATATAATCCAAGAATTTATGTTAATCACCAAGAAATTATTTCCTTCTTCATAACATAAATGCAAATCTGAGCATAAAAGCACCAACCAGTACAATTAATTAATTCAACCTTACATCAAACTTCTCAAGCCACCAGCGGGACATTAGCATGACATTTTAGTTAACAGGGTTTTCAATGGGGTACAATGTCACACCACTCTGGACAGAATGAAAGCGGCTCGAGGGTCTCAGCATGAGTCGGGATGACGCAGCTCATTTATCTTCTCCTCTCTGGGGAGCCGGTCAAACAGGAGTCTACTGCACCTCCTCATTAACCAGGGACCCTGGGCATGATGAATGGGATGAGGGGAATATCACAGCAGCTATAATGGCTCTAATTCCCCGGGTTATCTGACAGCAGGACTGTAAGAGTAGCCCAGGGTCACGCCACATTCACCTCAATTAGTTTTCAACAGCTCCTGGGAGACGATATCTCTGAGGGGAATGTGGCTGTCGCATTAATTACATTTCATACAGGCCCGCTGCCAAACTCAGACTGCAGCTACATGAGGACGGCTATTTTAAAGCAAGACCCAGGTGAATAGGGTAAAAAAAAAAAATATATGTATCACTGCCATACAGTACTTTCCCAGTTGATTGATTAAATTAAGAATTCCAAACATCTTTTGAATTACAAGTTTTCTGAAATGTTATGTTTAAATATGCAAATAAGGTATTATCTAATCAAATAAGCACTTATTTGCATATATTTTCAGAACAGAAATCTGAAGACTGGATAAAGACAGGTTCAAAATTCTCGTTGATATATTAGTGGGGATTTTGTATCTGTTTTTTTAAATCACTCATTAAGTCAAAAAACACTGTCAACAACGAGAAAAAAAATCATTTTCACCATGCCTTTATGAATAAAATGTTGTATAAAAATCAGGTGAATAATATATGATTAAACCTCTCTGTAAAACCCTTCAGAATAAAACTGTAAAGTTTGTTGTAAGAGAGAAAAAAAAAACTCATTTTGACAAAAATGATTTTTAAATGATTGTAATTGAAATCTATATTTTAATTAGTTTAACAGATTAAATGCAACAACATAAACATTTAAAAGTGTATGTTTTCTTTCGATTACAGTCTGAAGCAACATGCTATGAAAAGTCAAATAACCCAAAATCTAGTGCATGAAAAACAAAAACATAAGGAATTTGAAGAATAAGGAATATTGAATATACACATTTTCTAAACCGGATTTTTATTCCAAACTTGCCATCACAACGATAGACTGTTTTTAGCACAGTGCTATGCAGTCACTGTTTCTTATTCATATTTATTTTGGTCTGGTATATGATCAAACGAGGTGCAGACATACACAGAAGTCATATCTATAGACCAGAATAATCTCATAGACTTTCAGTGAGAAACGACACCTAGCAACCACTTAGTAACACCTGGGTACTATTCAGAACACCCAAGCTTCTTGGCAGCAACTTTTACAAGTATGATTTCCTTTAAGAAAATGTTCAAAATCCATTTCAAATGTTTCTGTTACAACTTCTTAAAGTGCACACATTTCCTCCTCTGATTCATTTTGAAGGAAACCAGAGATCCTGATATACTTGTCAACAAATATCAACTTAAGCGTTTAAAACACACATCAGTATCAAACCTAAATCTGCACACACACACAGTCCATAAAGCAGCCAGGACATGTTGTGGCACCGGGAGACAGGAAATGACACAAGCAGCAATTCTCCAGGATACATTTCAGCTGCATCACTGTCACTGATTAGCCCACGCACAAATGTGGAGCGCAAACGTCTTAAAAGTTTATAAACGATGACTATGCTGTGCAGCTGGAGACCTTTCCGAGCGTGTGAGGAATTCATGAGTTTCTCTCGCTCTGCCTGCGGGATTCGTGAACGTGATGAAACGTTTAAACCAAAGAGGTTCTTTAATCAAGTACATATGCTCTGATCTGTTCCTGTCTGTTTCTCAGCCACTTCCTGTCTTTAGTTCACACACACACATACATATTATTCACTCACTCATTCGCAAACTGCATGATTTAATTGGCATTACAACAAATACTACAATGATTCATAAGCTCCTTACAATTTAATATTAAATTGTAAGAAATTGATATATCATTGGTTGTAATGCCATAGATATAGTATATCTATCTATCACACACACATTTTTTCCCATCCTTTATTTGATCATATTCAAATGGACATCTCAAAAATAGAAAAGAGCAAATAAAGTGTTGACTTTGGAAGGTCAATGTCCAAACTTTTAATTTACAGTACAAAAAAAAAAAAAAAATAGACTAATTTTGCAATCTTGTCTTATAAATTGGACGTTCACACAGTTTGTAGTGTTCAGGATCTGAGCGAGAACAACTGAATGAATGACAACATCTCCTAAACCATAATCAGAGCCAGACGAGCTTGAACTCTCAGATTAAACCGAGCAGAACGGGGCTAGTTGTCACATGGGACGTTCTCATAAAGTCTATGATTTTTTCACAAATGTCAGGATGGGGCAAGTTGTCGTATGTTTTAAATGCTATAAATGTGTCAGTGCTGAAGATAAACAGATGCAAGAAGGAAAAAAACATTGAAAAATATTCTGTATCCAAATACATATAAGAAAAAAGACCAATTGGAATTCTGTATGCAAACACTGAACATTCTAATGCAAGTCAGCAGGAGGTTTTCAAACTTCTTAATTTCTTAAAAACAAAGCACTCAAAACAAGACACAATCTAAAGCTGAAATGAGCTATAAAATCATCTACAAAAAGCTTAGGCAGAAATATAATTGCAGAAGTTTACAGATTTAAAACAAGCTAACCTGAAAGTTCGAGCAGCATCAATGAAGAGATCTTAAAACTATTGACGACACATTCATATTCACACATAACTCATCTAAAGCACCATGACAGTTACTTAGAACATGTCCATTTACAAGTTCCATTGGAGAACAAAGCCAACCCACCACTGAAAAGACACACTCACCACTGTTTTCGAGCTGAACATGCGGCTCCTCAGTCCTCGACATGCATGTCTGAAGCTCTGTTTGACTGCTGAAACTTTCCCTGGACGCTCAGAGAACAATACAAGCTGCTCTGACGGAGGACTGACCCCCACACATCCATCACACAGACACCCGGCCAGCGGTGGGAGAAAAATGACATGAAATATACTGCAGGGTGGAGCTGCGAAACCCTCCCTCTCTCCCTCTCTCTCTCCAGCTGTGGGACAGTCAGAGCAGATACTGCCACCGCAGTTGAATAAACTCCTTCCTACATGCTTTTTAAAATGTGCGCCTGTGAGGCTGATGGGGCAGAAGCAGATAAGATTACCCTGACAAAAGCTCAACAGACCTATCTTATTATCAGCATGGGTAAAAAGATACGGTCTATACGCTGCTGACGGGAGGAAACCTAATTCAGGAGGGCACAGAAAAACTGTTTGATAAGTTTGATATGGAGAATGCTTGTGCACTTAAACAGATGAGTGACAGACATCAGGATGAATCTCACAAATAAATTTCAAGTTCATACAACATCCCAAAGAAAATCAAGCCTATTTTTGCATTATATTTTCATAATTTATGAAAAAAAAAAAAAAAAAAAATCTAATTATGGTAAAAGTATGGACAGAATAAATGACACTATATTACATAATAATACAATATAGTAAAATATAATATAACAATATAATATAATTATTTTTAATTGCAAATCAAAAAGAACAAATAGGAAATTATACTTTGTATATCGTAAATTTTTGTCAAGTCATTCAATATTTTCTTAATATAAATTAAAATATAATAATATATTATGCAAATCATATTTAACAAGCATATCAAAAACAAACAAAAAAACAGGAAATTACATTACATTAATATAATATAATTTAATATGACATAATATAATATGATATGATATAAGACATTATGCAAGTCATATTTTACTTGCAAATCAAAAACAAACAAACAAACAAACAAAAACCCAGGAAATTACATTTTGCATAAAAAAGACGAAGTCTATTTTTTTTGCACAAGTCATATACTTAAAATATTGATAATAATAATAATAATAAAATATATAACAATTGAAATATTGATTGAATAACAACTTTGTATTGAACAACAAATTATCATTTCATAAATTAGGCTTTACCATTTTTTAAATCATGTTTTCTTGAGATTGACCCATTAGGGAAACTAACAGTTGTTTGGTGAATAACTTCAGCTCACAAAGACTTATCAACCAAACTCATTTGCAAACACAGAGCTCTAAACACCAGTAGATGGCAGCAGACATCAGCTTCACATCACTGTCCATTACAAGAGGTTTGAGCTGGACTGACATTAGTGATTAGCAGTATCTCCTCACACAAGCATAACCAAAACCACTAATACCACGGTATACATTCACAGAACCAGTGTGCTGTTCTTTATAAGTGAACTCACCTGGTGAACAATCAAGCATATAGTAAGAAAAAAATCCCACAGACAAACTGAAAGAGGGAATATTCGTATTAACAGTAGTAACCAATATCAGTAAACCCTGAAAAGCAAATCTTGAAGTAATTCAGTGAAGCAAAACTGAAACAGCAACATTGTCAGATGGCTGCAGTGACACCTTCGCTAATTAAAATGAGTGATCTAGTTTTGTTGCATCACGCCGTTGTCTCTCAAACACTCGCAGACTTTACATTCATTTACACAGCACTATTGATCAGTGAGACTGTGAGAGGAAGTGGCTGGGAGTCTGTTTGTGGTTCTGGACATCATTAGATCAGTGGCAGATGGCCGGACAGGGATCTGCATCACGTCTGTGTGTATTTGTGGACAGCGGGCACATGCCAGAGGGCACAGTGATAGGGGTGCCAGCGCCAGAAAGGGCATTTTTGCGCACCAGTGCACCGGCAGAGAAACTGAGCCTGTCTGTCCACGTCTCTTCTCTGGATTTCACATCTCACTGGCTGTCTGAACTCACTCATACTGCACCAGTTCATACAACTGCACTCTGCACCACTGACAGGCTACTTCTGAAATAAACACACTTCTGATTTTCGATGCAGACATAATGTTCATTAGTCAGACCACTTATAGAAATTAAGCTGCAAAAACAGGTTGTTCAGAAATCATACAATGAGAACATTCAAATATGCCCGCCCAGTGTTATTTTTGAATGATTAGGGCACTACAGTTTTTATTAATGTTTTGAATTAGTTATTAGTTTTAGATTTAGTAATTTGGTTTAGTAATTTGGTACAATATCTCTATAGAGTTTTTATTTTTATTTTTTGTTATTATAGTACATCAAGTTAAACTAATTGAAAATGAGAAATGCTGATTTCACAATTAGCCTAAATAAAATAAGTTTAAGTTTTTAAAATATTTTATTTCATTTAAAGTTTATTTTATTTCTAGTAACAAAATGCAATGATTTTTTTTTTTCACATTTTAATAACCCTGGCCCACCTACATTTCCAACTACTCAGAAACTTGATGAATCACATTGTAAACTATATAGGCTCAAATGTGCACATTTAAAACATAGTTGTTGTTGTTTTCTTTTTGATTTGAGAGTAAAATATGATATGATATGATATGATATATATATATATATACACACACACACACACACACACACACATATATATATACACATATACACACACACATACACATTTTTTTTCTTTTTGATTTGAGAGTAAAATATGATATGATATGATATTTTATATATATATATATATATATATATACACACACACACACACATATATATATACACATATACACACACACACACACACACATACACATATACACACACATACATGTACACACATGGTCAGAATTGTTGGTACCCTTGGTAAATATGATCAAAGAAGGCTGTGAAAATTAATCTGCATTGTTACTCCTTTTGATCTTTTATTTAAAACAAATCACAAAAATCTAACCTTTCGTTGGATAATAAGAATTTAAAATGGGGGGAAATATCATTATGAAATAAATGTTTTTCTCTAATACACATTGGCCACAATTAACGGCACCCTTTTATTCAATACTTTTTGAAACCTCCATTTGCCAAAATAACAGCTCTGGTGTTTTCTCCTATAATACCTGATGAGGTTAGAGAACACCTAACAAGAGATCAGAGACCATTCCTTCATCCAGAATCACTCCAGACCCTTTAGATTCACAGCTCCATGTTGCTGCTTCTTCTCTTCAGTTCACTCATTTTCTACAGGGTTCAGGTCAGAGGACTGGAATGGCCAGCAGAAGCTTGGTTTTGTGCTCAGTGACCCATTTTTGTGTTGTTTTTGAGGTTTGTGTTTGGATTATTGTACGGTTGGAAGATCCAAACATGGCCCATTATAAGATTTCTAACAGAATCAGTCACTTTTTGATTTATCATCTGTTGGTATTTGATAGAATGCATGATGCCATGTGTCTAAACAAGATGTCCAGGACCTCCAGCAGAAATATAGGCCCACAACATCAAAAATACAGCAGTATATTTCATTGTACACATGGGGTACTTTTTATCGCTGTTCACCAAACCCATCTTGAGTGTTTGCTGCTAAAAAGCTCATTTTTTTAGTTTCATCTGACCATAGAAAGCAGTCACATTTGAAGTTCCAGTCGTGTCTGATAACTGAATATGCTGGAGTTTGTTTTTGGATGAGCGAGGAGAATTTTTCTTGAAACCCTCCCGAACAACATGTGGTGATGGAGGTGCTGTTTGACCATTTTTTTTTTTTAGGTTTTCTGACCCCGAGACTCAACTATTTTCTGCAATTCTCCAGCTGTGGTCCTTGGAGAGTCTTTAGCCACTCAAACTCTCCTCCTCCCCGTGCATTAGGACGATATAGACACACGTCCTCCAGGCAGATTCGTAACATTTTATGTTGATTGGAAATTCTTAATTATTGCCCTGATGGTGGAAATGGGAATTTTCACTGCTCTAGCTCTTTTCTTAAAGCCACTTCACTAATTTGTGAAGCTCAATTACCTTTTGCTGCATATCAGAAATATATTCTTTGTTTTTTCTCATTGTAATGGATGATTAAGGGAATTTGGACTTTGTTTTCCCTCCTATTTATATTTCTGTGAAACAGGAAGCCATGGCTGGATAATTTCATGTTCATAATCACCCTGGAGTGCTCAAAATTGTAAATATGAATGGGAATATACTTATATTTTACTTATAGGAATTTCTAGGGGTACCAATAATTGTTTCCAACGTGTATTTGAGAAAAACATTTCATAATAAGATTTTTCCCCATTTTCAATTGTTTTAGTTCAATGAAAGGTTAGATTTTTGTGATTTAAAAAAAAATAAAAGCTCAAAAGGATTAACAATGCAGGTTTATTTTCAGAGCCTTCTTTGATCATACTTACCATGGGTACCAACAATTCTGACCACGTGTGTATATATTTCTGATGACATTTAAGCCACACAGATTATATTCAAAACTCTTTCCAAAACTTAAAGTAATAATGTAGCTTATCCATTTCCAGTGCATAAAACAAAGTGCTCTGTGTTTTGCACTGAATCTCTCGTTTCATTGTTGAATTTTCCTATTTTTCACATTATGAAGGTAAAATGGGTTGCAAATGCCATTTCATTTTGTCTTTACAAGCCAAACAGCCTGTTTAATTTTCCATGTTTCCGAAAGCGAAAACCTTTTTTTGGCACAAGAAACCACATCTAACATTATAAGCGGACTTCTAATGAATCCATCCACTTTAGTGAGAGTCTCAGAATCATACAGCTCTCGCATGGTGAACCGAGTGATTCACATCAGGGCTTGACTTTCTGTTTGTTGTTTGTTCCAGTCATCCAGTCAAGCGAGAACACGTGACTCATGCCCATAACAGCTATCACTCAAAATCTAGCGTGATGCTTCCAGACACTGGATATCTGGCTCTCTTGGGGTCATTCAGCCCCATGTTGGTCATGTTGTGTGATTGTGAACTCAGCGTGACCTTCTGCGTCTGAATAGCTGAAAGCACATCCAACGGGCCACAGCTGTGCACAGAAAATTCACTCTTCATTCAGCTTATTTATTTGGTTTTGCATTATGTGGCTGTAATTCTGCCCTCTTAAAAAATCAAGGCTGATTCAGAGGATTGCCAGATGTTTTGACGTTCCAGCTTCTCACACAATTACACCAATCAACATTTCTGTGCCAAATACATCCACTAATTATAATTCATGAACCCATTTTGTGAATGCACTGCATTTCACGAATGCATCTTCATGTTGTTTTGTTGCTGGTTATGGATTAAAGCTAATTTCTCAACCCACATAAATATCCGCAATACAAGTGATAGAGCATCTGCAGCCCATTTCACTTTCATAATGTGACATATTAGGAACAGGATATTCAACAGGGAAAAATATAAGCTGTGAGCGCTGTATGCGAGTTTGTTTATCAGAACAGATTTTGAGAAAACATCACTTGCTCACCCTCTGCAGTGAATGGGTGCTGTCAGAATGAGAGTCCAAACAGCTGATAAAAACATCAAAATAATCCACAAGTAATCCACAACACTCCAGTCCATCAGTTAATGTCTTGTAAGGCTACAAGGTAGTTGTGTGTTAAGAAACAAATCCATCATCAAGGTATTATAACTTTAAACTGTTGCTTCTGGCCAAAAAAAACATAATAGTCTATAATCCATAATAGCTAAGGCTTCCTCCAGTGAAAAAAGTACATCCCCTGTTGTCCTCTCACATCAAAATCCAGAACTGTTTTTGCTTGTAAACGGTGCTTGATTTCTCTCCTGATTCAGACAAAATAACTTCATCTCTGGAAAAAGCAATAACATGGATAGAGGACTCACATTTTAGCAAGAGGCAATTGCTTTAAGTTAAAAATGTCAAAATGATGGATTAGTTTTCTTACAAAGACATTAACAGATGCAGTTTGGACTCTCATTCTGACGGCACCCATTCACTGCAGAGGATCCATTGGTCAGCAACTGATGAAATGCTAAATTTCTCCAAATCTCTTCCCATGAAAAAACAAACTCATCTCCACCTTGATTGCCTGTAGGTACGTACCTTTTTTAGCATATTTTCATTTTTGGGTCAACTACTCCTTTAACCACATTAATTAACTGTGACAGCAATGTCATTACGGAGGTGGAGCATTTTGACTAAAGATGATGTAAACAAACCCTTTTTCCCCTTTGGAATGATGTGCATGGTTCAATCATGCACTATAGCATTAGGAACCTACATTAAATTAATTTCACATTGACGTTAATAATGACAAATCAACGGAGCATGATGCTCCCAGCGGACACATCTTCTGCGGTATATGAACTGAGCAGACTGTAAATAAGCCGAGCCCTGTATTTAAGACACTGCATGTGTTTTGACCGTGACGACCTCCAGGGCAGCAGGACGGCGTCTGTGTGGCCTGTCTAACGAGGACAGACAGCTAAGTGAATTTTGACAGGTCTCTAGAGACAAACCGGGTTAAACAGACATGCCTCTTTGTAGCCAGCTGTCAGTCACCCATGCGCTCCTGTCACACAATAAACCCACACACTGACAAACAAAAAACATTTCAACCATCTCACATAGTATATGCTTGCGTTTAAATTATGGTTAGCATTTTTCTACGTCACTGGATTTAGTCACTACAGGCAGACGAAACCAGAATATCACATTTCATCTACCTCGTCATGCAAAAAGAGCCTTTTTTCCTCCAGAAAAAAAAGACAACATATATATTTTAACCTCTGGAATGGATCATGTTTAATTCAAAGAAGCCAGCATTGTGATTTTTAATTAGCCATGGATGAGTGATCTGGAATTCCCATGGACTCTATCTGTGATCCGCCACACATCGGCCTGCAGGGAGAGTTTCTAAGCATGTTATCATCTCAAAGAAAACATCTCAGACTCTCACCTGCTGTAATGTCAATAAAGTGACCCAGTGAAAACACACTGACCTCACTTCTCAGCGACTGACCCACATACAGCGAGCCAACCTCAGAGTAACAAGTGCATCTATTGTGAAATCCTAATTAAGATTTAATCAGTTCCTCCCTGCCTGCAGATGTTTCCACCGAGACCCGGAGCTTTACCACTGAAGCATGACCTGAAGACATCTATACCATAACAAATCCTGCAGGAGACCTTACCTTGACCTGAAGTAGCTGTAATGAAAGACAGAGTATAATCCAGTAAATCGAGCATTAATCTCATCTGACACACCTCAGAAGATCAAAGTGGATTTAAAAAAGGAATTTCCTTTAGAATAACACGGACATGAGTCTGTTTTAGTTTCTTGTTGACTTTAAAAGGACTTTGGAATCATACATTACACAACAGCAAAATCAGAACTAAAGTATTGGCTACGTGCAAAATGACCATATTTGGTTTTCAACCAGAAAATGCTGAAAATCAACAATTCGCAAATGGAGCCGCATTGAGATCCTCGTATCTCTGGGAGTGAAGCATTTAGGGCCTCAATAATGATGATTCCACAAGAAAAGTTTATTAAGAACCAGAATCTAAAATGATATTAAGATATCTTTATTTATTCTTGAGTTACTGGCATACAAACTTTGGAAAAGAGAATATTTATGTCACTCAGACAGATAT